>NC_088220.1:15308009-15315509 GCF_036934945.1 Oncorhynchus masou masou | reverse complement strand
TCCAACCTGATGTGGCCCTTTCCTATCAGAGAGGCAGAGAGAGAGTCAGTCCAACCTGATGTGGCCCTTTCCTCTCAGAGAGGCAGAGAGAGAGTCAGTCCAACCTGATGTGGCCCTTTCCTATCAGAGAGGCAGAGAGAGAGTCAGTCCAACCTGATGTGGCCCTTTCCTCTCAGAGAGGCAGAGAGAGTCAGTCCAACCTGATGTGGCCCTTTCCTATCAGAGAGGCAGAGAGAGAGTCAGTCCAACCTGATGTGGCCCTTTCCTCTCAGAGAGGCAGAGAGAGTCAGTCCAACCTGATGTGGCCCTTTCCTATCAGAGAGGCAGAGAGAGTCAGTCCAACCTGATGTGGCCCTTTCCTCTCAGAGAGGCAGAGAGAGAGTCAGTCCAACCTGATGTGGCCCTTTCCTCTCAGAGAGGCAGAGAGAGAGTCAGTCCAACCTGATGTGGCACATTTGTGATTTTGCACGAGGCAGCAGCAGCAGATCATCTTGATGAGAACGTATTTGAGATACCCTTTAGTGAACATGATTTCATACTTTGTGAATCTGGAGTGGGGTGGTGCAGGGTGGTGCAGGGTGTTGCAGGGTAGTGCAGGGTGTTGCAGGGTGGTGCAGGGTGGTGCAGGGTGATGCAGGGTAGTGCAGGGCGGTGCATGGTGGTGCAGGGCGGTGCATGGTAGTGCAGGGCGGTGCATGGTAGTGCAGGGTAGTGCAGGGTGGTGCAGGGTGTTGCAGGGTAGTACAGGGTGGTGCAGGGTGTTGCAGGGTAGTACAGGGTGGTGCAAGGTGGTGCAAGGTGGTGCAGAGTGATGCAGGGTAGTGCAGGGTGGTGCAGGGTAGTGCAGGGTGGTGCAGGGTAGTGCAGGGTAGTGCAGGGTGGTTCAGGGTGGTGCAGGGTAGTGTTCGCGGGGGAGTTAATCAGATGTGCTAACCTCTATATACTGTAAGACATGATTTGATTGACTTGTACACCTGCAGCTAAAACAGAGACAGAAATACCAACAGTCAGAGAGAAAAAGGAAAACAGCAGCAAACAGAAGAGACAAGAAAATAAAAACATGTCTAAGAATCTTTGCTACATTTTCCAAAGGATTTCTAGAAGCACTGCAAACAGAGAAAAAACTGAACGAAAGAGAGAAGAAAGAAAATCATGTGATTTAGACAGAGTAGCTCCAAACATAACACACAAAACCCAACATCACATTTAAAAGCATCTTTGTAGAATGACTCATGACTTCTATTTGTGTCCAGTGACGACGACAGTAAAGAGGCAGCATGGAACACAGGGGTGGGTCAGAACCCTCCAGTGCAAACCTCAGAACCCCTGACTCCAAATGGAACCCTCTCCAGCCAATGACAAGCCTGGAGTGGGCATCCAATTGATCCCCATGGTAACAGAGAGGAATGGTAGAGCACTCTCCACCTCCCTCACCTCCTTCTCTCGCTCCTTCTCTCCATCATTTCCTTTCCTTTCATGTGTAAATGCTTGTCTATTGTCAGGGTTCTGTCCTGGAGATGCTGAAGATGAGTGGAGAGTAGCATTCAGAAAAAAAGAGAAGAGGAGAGGAGAGGCAGCAGCTACCATCTAGAGGAATAGATGAGTGTTTGTGTTCTCTGTTTGTGTATCATGTATAACGAAAGGGTCTGGCTTAGACAAGGGTTTTGTTTGTGTGTCAGTTCAAGCATAAGAGGACCAATGAGGAGGTCTGACGTTACACAGCCAACTGTAGCAGAGTTCTTCAGTCCTGGTCAGACACAGACCATACACACACCTGGTCGTAGAGAGCCACAGGGTGTGGTTCCTGGTTCAGGCTTCGATTCAAGACCAGCACACAATTAAAAACTGCTGATTCAACAAGTCAAACCCTGCACCACTGTAGTTCTCCAGGTCTAGAGTTCTAACTAAAGCTAACATACCCTGTAGTTCTCCAGGTCTAGAGTTCTAACTAAAGCTAACATACCCTGTAGTTCTCCAGGTCTAGAGTTCTAACTAAAGCTAACATACCCTGTAGTTCTCCAGGTCTAGAGTTCTAACTTCTAAGGTCTAGAGTTCTAACTAAAGCTAACATACCCTGTAGTTCTCCAGGTCTAGAGTTCTAACTAAAGCTAACATACCCTGTAGTTCTCCAGGTCTAGAGTTCTAACTAAAGCTAACATACCCTGTAGTTCTCCAGGTCTAGAGTTCTAACTAAAGCTAACATACCCTGTAGTTCTCCAGGTCTAGAGTTCTAACTAAAGCTAACATACCCTGTAGTTCTCCAGGTCTAGAGTTTATTTTATTTAATATTTATTTATTTTACATGACAACACAGCAAAGTAGCAACGCAACATGGTTGCAGCACAAAACATGGTACAAACATTATTGGGCACAGACAACAGCACAAAGGTCAAAGTTAGAGACAACAATACATCACACAAAGCAGCTACAACTGTCAGTAAGATTGTCCATGATTGAGTCTTTGGATGAAGAGATTGAGATAAAACTATCCAGTTTGAGTGTTTTTTGCAACTCGTTCCAGTCGCTAGCTGCAGCGAACTGAAAAGAGGAGCGACCCTGGGATGTGTGTGCTTTGGGGACCTTTAACAGAATGTGACTGGAGAAACGGGTGTTGTATGTGTAGGATGAGGGCTGCAGTAGGTATCTCAGATAGGGGGAATGAGGCCTAAGAGGGTTTTATAAATAAGCATCAGCCAGTGGGTCTTGCGATGTGTTTACAGAGATGACTAGTTTACAGAGGAGTGTACAGTGCAGTGATGTGTCCTATAAGGAGCATTGGTGGCAAACTTGAAGGCCGAATGGTAAAGAACATCTAGCCGCCCCAGAGCACCCTTACCTGTTGATCTATAATTTATGTCTCCATGATCTAGCATTGGGTAGGATGGTCATCTGAATCAGGGTTAGTTTGGCAGCTGGGGTGAAAGAGGAGCGATTACGATAGAGGAACCAAGTCTAGATTTAACTTTAGCCTGCAGCTTTGATATATGCTGAGGGAAGGACAGTGCACCTTCTAGCCATACTCCCAAGTACTTGTATGAGGTGACTACCTCAATCTCTAAACCCTCAGAGGTAGTACTAACACCTGTGGGAAGAGGGGCATTCTTCTTAACAAACCACATGACCTTTGTTTTGGAGGTGTTCAGAAAAATGTTAAAGGTAGAGAAACCTTGTTGGACACTCAGAAAGCTTTGTTTTAGAGTGTTTAACACAAAATCCAGGGAAGGGCCAGCTGAGTATAAGACTGTATCATCAGCATATAAATGGATGAGAGAGCTTCCTACTGCCTGAGCTATGTTGTTGATGTAAATTGAGAAGAGCGTGGGGCCTAAGTTCGAACCATGGTGTACACCCTTGGTGACAAGCAATGGCTAAGACAGCAGATTTTCTGACTTTATTCACTGCACTCTTTGATTAAGGTAGTTAGCAAACCAGCCCAAATACCCATCAGAGACACCAATACCCTTAGCCGGCCCACAAAAATGGAATGGTCTACCGTATCAAAAGCTTTGGCCAAGTCAATAAAAATAGCAGCACAATATTGCTTAGAACCAAAGGCAATGTTGACATCATTGAGGACCTTTTAAGGTTGCAGTAACACATCCATAACCTGAGCGGAAAGCAGATTGTGTACCTGAGAGAATACTATAGACATCAAGAAAGACAGTCAGTTGATTATTGACAAGTTTTTCCAACACTTTTGATAAACAGGGCAAAATAGAAATAGGCCTATAACAGTTAGGATCAGCTTGGTCTCGCCCTTTAAATAAAGGACAAACCGTGGCTATCTTCCAAGCAATGGGAACCTCCCCAGAAAGGAGGGTCAGGTTTAAAAGGTTAGAGATAGGCTTGGTGATGATAGGGGCACCAACATAAAGAAGAAAGGGTCTAAACCATCTGACCCAAATGTTTGTTTTTTTGTCAAGTTTAAGGAGCTCCTTTAGCACCTTGGACTCAGTGACTGCCTGCAGGGAGTAACTTTGTAGTAGGGCAGTAGGAAAAAGTGGGAGAGGTATCGGGGATAGTCACATTAGAAAAGGTGGGAGATGAGGAAATGTTGGATGGGCAAGGAGGCATGGCTGAGTCAAATAGGAATCCTGACTTAATGAAGTGGTGATTAAAGAGCTCAGCCGTGTGTTTCTTGTCAGTAACAACCACATCATCAACATTAAGGGACATGGGCAGCTGTGAGGAGGAGTGTTTATTCTCAGGTCTGTTACCGTTTTTTAGAACTTCTTGGGGTTAGACCCACAGAGAGAGAACTGCTCCTTAAAGTAACTAACTTTGGCCTTCCGGATAGCCTGAGTGCACTTATTTCTCATTTGCCTGAACAAGAGCCAGTCAGCCTGAGCGTGCATGTGCCGAGCCTTTCCCCAAATGCATTTCTTCAGGTGGAGTAACTCTGCAAGATCACGGTCAAACCAGGGGCTGAACCTGTTTTTAATTCTCATTTTCTTTATTGGGGTGTGTTTGTTAACAATACCACTGAAAATATTAAAAAGAAGGTCCAAGTGTCTTCAACAGAGGGGATCAAGCTGATTCTATACCATTTTACAGAGGCCAGGTCATGAATGAAGGCTTGCTCATTAAAGTTTTTTAGCAAGCGTCTATGACCAATTAGGACAGGTCGTTTCACTGAGAAGCCATTACGAACATAGGCTGTAAAACAATGATCACTAAGGTCATTACATAAAACACCAGACTGATACCTATCAGGATTATTTGTGAGGACAACATCAAGGAGAGTAGCCTTTTCTTGGTATTTGGAGTCATACCTTGTGGGATTGGTAATAATCTGAGAAAGATTTAGGGAGTCCCAATGCTTTAGGACTTGGTCAGGTGGTTTAAGCATGTCCCAGTTTAGGTCATCTAGCAGGACAAATTCAGACTTAGTTTAAGGGGCCAGGAGAGAGCTTAGGGCAGGTAGGGTACAGGCCAGTGCTGATGGAGGAGGATAGCACCTAGCAACAGTCAACAAAGAGCTATTTGAAAGCTTAATGCTTAAAACCAGCAAATCAAATTGTTTGGGGACAGACTTGGTGGAGACAACCAAGCACTGAAGGTGATCCTTGGTAAAGATTGCCACTCCCCCACCATCTGTCTTGCCGAAAAAGGTTATAACCAGAAAGGTTAACATCAGTATTCAAAACACTCTTCCTTAACCACATCTCAGTAATGACCAACACATCTGGATTGGAGCTGTGAACCCACACTTTCAATTGATCCATTTTAGGTAATAAGCTTCTAGTGTTAATGTGCAGGAAACCCAGAGCAGGAAACCCAGAGCAGGAAACCCAGAGCAGGAAACCCAGAGTAGGAAACTCAGAGCAGAAATCAGTGAAGCAGACGTCAGAGCATAAGTCAGAATTACAGCTAGCAACAGTAGATGGGCCAGGGTGTACATGCACATTTCCAGATATCATCAACAGTAATACTATCAAGGCACGGCAGAGGACAGGGAGAGATCTGCAGTGCTGATTTACAACAGCTGAATGTGCATCAGATGGCCGCAAGATCATATTGTACAGGAATTTCATCAGGTAACATGAATACATATCCGGTTCTAACTGGGTTCTAACTAAAGCTGATATACCCTGTAGCTCTTCAGGACCAGAGAAGGTGACAACTGCCTCAAAGTTTAGGATCGCCTTTTTTATGTGACAAATCTGATTAGTGTGATGAATGATGATCTGCAGTGATGAACTAATGGCTGAATTGACTACTAAGGAAATGCAGTGTGGAATGAATGGGGATGGAAGTGTTCATTTAGGAAGAAAACAAATAACAATTCATCACCATCTATCATTTCTCTGTGTGAACATATGGGATATTTAGTTTGTTTTTGTCTACAGTGTTTTATTTGCATTATGATGGAGAAGGGATCAGAGGAGGAGAGAGGGCAGAAGTGGGGTCAGAGAGAAAGAGAGAGGACAGGAAGGAAGACAGGAATGAGGGTGAGTGAAACTGTTTAGCATGGAAGAGTGGAAAACAAATGCAATGTAATTGTTTGTGATGAAGACAATCTTGAGTCGTCTTTTCTTTAAGCCATAAAAACAGTGAGAAATAAAGTCAGTGACATTGCTGTGCTATCCAGGTCACTCACCGTTAAAAGGAAAAACATTGATATTAAACCATTCATACTAAGACGTTTTTCCACCAACTTTAGCGTCCCAACAACTTTTTGCCAACTTTTCATTATATCTGAAAGGTATTGCCGGCGACAAAGCCTATCATTTTATTTTTGCCAACCAATATAGTCATGATTGTGGTGATTCTGCCTACGGCTTGGAATTTCTGAACCAGAATTGACTTCCTGACGCATGACACTCACTTGTGTAAACCTATCACAAAGTTTCACAGGGATGAAGTACTTCCTACTTCTATCAGTGCCATTTCAGCTTCGTATTGTCGTCTACTTTTCCTCGTACTGCTTTGAATGTCCTGTTCAGTGTCCTCTATTCGCCGTGATGACAGTGTGTCTGGTCTGGTCCTCAGATAGCCAATAAAAAGAGAAACCGCTTGAAAACAAATAAAGCCTGCTCCTTGACCACCATCTTTGAGGGAAATGCAACAACAAATTGACATTATGACAGGAAATGATACACACCATCTGTCTCACACTTTTACACCCCTACCACTGTTCAGAGTTCCTAACACCTCCCACCGTTCAGAGTTCCTAACCCCTCCCACCGTTCAGAGTTCCTAACCCCTCCCACCGTTCAGAGTTCCTAACCCCTCCCACCGTTCAGAGTTCCTAACCCATCCCACCGTTCAGAGTTCCTAACCCCCTCCCACCGTTCAGAGTTCCTAACCCCTCCCACCGTTCCTAACAGAGAGTTCCTAACCCCTCCCACCGCTCAGAGTCCCACCGTTCAGAGTTCCTAACCCATCCTAACCCCCCTCCCACCGTTCAGAGTTCCTAACCCCCCTCCCACCGTTCAGAGTTCCTAACCCCTCCCACCGTTCAGAGTTCCTAACCCCTCCCACCGTTCAGAGTTCCTAACCCCTCCCAGAGTTCCTAACCCCTCCCACCGTTCAGAGTTCCTAACCCCCACCGTCCCACCGTCCTACCGTCAGAGTTCCTAACCCCTCCCACCGTTCAGAGTTCCTAACCCCTCCCACCGTTCAGAGTTCCTAACCCCTCCCACCGTTCAGAGTTCCCTCCCAACCCCTCCCACCGTTCAGAGTTCCTAACCCCCCCACCGTTCCCACCCCCTCCCACCGTTCAGAGTTCCTAACCCCTCCCACCGTTCAGAGTTCCTAACCCCTCCCACCGTTCAGAGTTCCTAACCCCTCCCACCGTTAACAGAGAGTTCCTAACCCCTCCCACCGTTCAGAGTTCCTAACCCCCCACCGCTCAGAGGACCAACCCTCCCACCGTTCAGAGTTCCTAACCCTCCCACCGAGAGTTCCTAACCCCTCCCACCGAGATCCTCCCCTCCCAGAGAGACCTAACCCCTCCCACCGTTCAGAGGACCTAACCCCTCCCACCGTTCAGAGTTC
>NC_088220.1:15290105-15307509 GCF_036934945.1 Oncorhynchus masou masou | reverse complement strand
TTGACTTTTGGTCTTTCTTTATTGAAATATTCTCAATTCATTTAAAACTCACCCCCCCTCCTAAAAATAAAAAATAAAAATATATCCTGTACTGCATACATGTACCATACTCATCTTTCCATCTACCACATGATACAAATCACCACAAAAACACAAAAACACAAAAACCCTCTCCTACAACCGTATATCCAAATCATCTTCCCCAGCAATACAGACAGCCCCCCCAACACACCATATCTCCTCAAACATCTCCACACATTTGATCATTTTATAGAACTCAAACTCAACCCTAAGGCGGGCAGAGACCATCCCATTAAACAGTAGTAAAGGGTCTGTTATCCCCCCCACCTTTGACCCTGTTCCTCCTTGTTAGCCAAATAGCTAACTTTGCCTGAGCAAACAAAAAATTCAACAAAACACATTTTTCTTTCTCCTTACTCGAATACCTGTATCCCATTATAAACATCCCAACAGCAAAAACCACCCCCAACCTGTCACACAGACATTCCAACAGAGACATTAATGGCATTAACCTGGTGCACACAGAAAACACATGAATTACAGTTTCTATCATTTGACAGAAAGGACACCCCTGCCCAATTCCCGGATCAACCCGTGCCAACCAGCTGTTAGTGGCCAGGGCTCCATGAAGAACCCTCCACTGGAGGTCCCCTGACCTCTTTGGTACTGGGGGTTTGTAGAGCGCCCTCCATCTAAAACCCACCATACTCTCCACCCCGCATACCCCCTGCCACTGATGTGCCTTCACTCCTGTTAGGCTTCTAATGTTCCTTACCTTAACGCAGAGGTTGTAGAGGGCTTTACCTCCCACATCCTCAAACTCCCCCAGGCTCGGAGTGTTAAAATCTAACAAGTCCTCCAGACCCCCTTGCCAGTCCCCAGTCTCTGCCGTCACCTGCAGTGGCGGGAACATTGGTGGCCCCTCTCCCTTTGGCCTCTCAAACACCCCCTTACCGGCTCAGACAGTGCCTCCTGGACCTCCTCCAGGAATCTCTCCAGCAGCCTAGAGACGTTATTCCTGTTTGTTGCGCCAAGATCTCCGGGGTTTTCCACCCTCCTCTCCCAGCAGTCTCAGGTCACCCAGCCTTTGTAAACCCCCTGCCATCAGTTGCCTCTGCAGGGTGGCCGACTGAACCGATCTCAAAGGGATGGCTGGGTTGTGGAAGATAGGCTCCTCCCACACCCACTGCCCAGGCTCCACTCCCCCTTTTCTCGTGTGGGCCTTAGCAGCTGCCAGGCCCTCAGCACCGCAGAGTAAAACTCTGAGAGACCTGCTGTACTCAGCCTCTCCAGCTTCATGAGGAACAGCTGCCGGTCCAACCCTAATCCGCCAGCTCTCCTCAGCAGCGCATGCTGGTTCCCTCCAGCCAACATCAGTGTGGTACAGCAGTCTCTGCACCGCCTTTAGTCGGAAAGCAGCCATCCTGCTCTCCAGTTCCACCAGGCCCTGTCCTCCTTCGTGGACGGTCATGTACAAAACTGCTGCCTTCAGCCAGTGATGTCCCGACCAAAAGAAGTCCACCAGCTTGCGTTGCAGGTCTGCAAGCAGACTGGCGGGGGGTTGAGGACAGCCAGTTTATGCCATAAGGAAGATGCCACCAGGTTGTTGATTATCAGCACCCTCCCTCTATATGACACTTGGGACAGGAGCCACCTCCACCTGGCCAGTCTTGACACCACTGCCTGTGACAGCCCCTCCCAGTTCTTGCTGACCCACCTCTCCGAGCCCAGGTACACCCCAACACTTTAAGCCCTTCACAACCCCACTGCAAACCCCCTGGAAGCAGAGGAGGAGCCCTATCCCCCCATGCCCCACATAACAGAGCTTTGCTCTTTCCCCAGTTTACCTTAGCTGATGAAGCTCCCTCGTACAACTTCAGACTGGTCTCTAGTTCCTGCATATCTTGCCCATCCCTGACCATCACAGAAACATCATCTGCATATGCTGAGACTGCTATTCCTGTCACCACATCCATGCCTGTCCAGCACACTCCCCGCAGTCTCCTGCGTAGCAGTCCTAAAAAAGGCTCAATGGATAGAGGGCATCCTTGTCTAATGCCCCGTCTCACCCAGACTGGCCTACTGAGCCCCCCTCCCACCTTAACCATACATGACGCCCCAGCATACAACAGCTTCACACAGGTCACAAAACTCTTCCCAAACCCAAACACAGACATCACATTAAACAGATACTCATGATCCACTCTATCAAAAGCCTTCTCTTGATCTAAAGAGACCAGTCCAAAGTTCACATTAGAACCTCTCGACAAGTCCAACATGTCCCTAATCAAGAACAAGTTGTCCGTGATTGAGCGTCCCGGTACACAATATGTCTGGTCCTTGTGTATTATAGAGTCCAGATGGGACTTCAGTCTGTTAGAGAGGACCTTGGCAAAAATCTTGTAGTCCGCACAGAGTAATGCCACAGGCCTCCAGTTCTTAAGTTCACACAAGTCCCCTTTTTGGGCAGGAGAGTCAGAGCCGCCCGACGGCAGCTCATCGGCAACTCTCCTACCCCGACGCATTCTCGCAACACGCAAAAGAAATCCTGTCCAATTGTTCCCCAGAATTTTTGTAAAATTCCACTGGAAGTCCATCGACCCCGGGTGCACGACCGGGGGACATCTGGCTTACTGCCTCTGCCAGTTCATGTGACAACAGAGGAATGTCCATTTCATCCCTCTGTGCCCGAGAGAGCTTAGGGAGTCCTGTGAACAAGACCTGAGCACACATAGGATCACACATTTCTGCCCTATACAATTCAGTATAAAACTCCACAGTCCGCTCCCGCATCTCCCCCACCACAGAGGTCACCCGCCCATCAGACAGCCATAGACAATGCATACCCTTGGCTTCACTGCTCTGTCTTTCCAAACCAAAGAAGAAGGAGCTGGGAGCATCCATCTCCTTGAGCATGGAGAACCTAGCTCTTACAAGTGCTCCCTTTGCTTTAACCTGGAAAAAACTGCCCAAGTCCCTACGTAATTCGGCTAAGTTAGCCTGGAGGCCTACATTGCCTTGCCCCACCATCTCTACCTCCATCTCACTAATTCACCGCTCTAGTTCCCCCAATACTCTCCTAGCCTCTGAGGATGAGAGAGCTGTGTACTGTTGACAGAAAAGCCGAATTTGCACTTTCCCCACATCCCACCATTGACTCAGAGACTCATACTCCTCTCTTCGCTGCCCCCATCTTTCCCAAAAAGTCTGGAAACCTGAGCAAAAAGTGGCATCTTGTAAGAGCTTTACATTGAACTTCCAATAAGATGCCTGCCGGGGCCCCAGAAATAGACAGCCGAGCCATGGTTATGTGGTGATCCGAAAACCCCACTGGGAGAATGGTAGCACCCAGCAGCCTATTGCTCTGATTCCTGGACATGTAAAAACGATCAAGTCGAGCTGCACTCACCCTAGCCCCAAAAACCTTCACCCACGTATACTGTCGTGTGTTTGGATGTTTAGTTCTCCAAACATCCACTAGGTCAAACTGATTAAAGATGTCCCTTAACACTCCCACTGACACTGAATGAGGCTCTTCCCCATTTCTGTCTTTTGTAAAATCCATTGTACAGTTCCAGTCACCTCCGATCACCAGCGTCTCCTCAGGCGCTACTTGTGAGAGTTCCTGTCTAAGACTCCCAAATAGAACCCCTCTTTCTCTCCCTGTGTTAGGCGCATACACATTTATAAAGACAAAACACATGTTGTTAATTTCTGCTTTAACAACAAGCAACCTACCCCTACACACCTCCTTTGAGGAGCAAATTTTTACAGCCAGACCCGGTGCAAAAGGACTGCCACACCTGCACTAAGATTTGTCCCATGGCTCAACACACTTGCCCCTTTCCACCAGAGCCCCCAATCAACTTCATTCACTACATCACTATGCGTCTCCTGCAGAAACAACACCTGTACTTTTTTTTGTTTTACATATTCACCCAACACACTCCTCTTTCCCGCATCTCTGGCACCATTTATATTGAGCGAGCCTACCCGAAGAGTCTCCATAAGAATTGGGAGAAAAGCAAGCAGAGAAATAGACCAATAGCAAAGCTCAAAAGCCCCAGTGTCAGTAAGAAATTAAACATTTAAACAGTGTCTGAAGGTAAACCTTTACGCACTATTGTGACCCACTTCCTCAACCTAAACCGTTTCCTGGGTGAGAGGACACCATGCCCCTCATTTCTCATAGCATGTTGTACTGATCTTACAAACTTTCTAGGATCAGGAAAAAAAGCCTCAAGATTAACTTTTTTCCCCTTAGTCTCATTCAGGAACCTTGTCAGTTCTCTCAATGTGTACTTAGACCCCTCTGGTTGACTAGTTGTCAGCTCCGGGCCAATTGAAGAGGAGTCTGAAAAAAATAACTCCTCATCCTCTTCCTCAGACTCACTTTCCTCCTCTTCTCTATCTCCCACCCTTGACCACCTGCCCTTTCTCTCTGGTTAGGGCCTCACCCACAGCAACAGGCAACATTTCCATGGTGCCTTTGTTCACACCCTTTTTCCTTTTCCTCTTGACACCCTCCTCCTCCCCCCTAATCTCTTATACTTCCCCACTATACTCTCCTCATCCACTAGAATAACCTGACTAGACGCAGTATCCTCTGCACCACCCTCTATAGCATGACTAGGGCCAGCCTCAGCTACACCACCCTCCATAGCATGACTAGGGCCAGCCTCAGCTATACCACCCTCCATAGCATGACTAGTCCCAGCCTCATCTGCACCACCCTCCATAGCATGACTAGGGCCAGCCTCAGCTACACCACCCTCCATAGCATGTCTAGGCCCAGCCTCAGCTACCCCACCATCTCTAGCCTGACTAGACCCAGCCTCTGCTTCTCCACCATCTCTAGCCTGACTAGACCCAGCCTCCACTACCCTACCATCTCTAGCCTGACTAGACCCAGCCTCTGCTTCTCCACCATCTCTAGCCTGACTAGACCCAGCCTCATCTACACCACCATCTCTAGACTGACTAGGCCCAGCCTCTGCTGTCTGCATCTCCTTACCCCCTGCATTTTGACCTCGATTTCCCCCACTTGCGCTTGTACCCTCACCTTTTCTATGGCCTTTATGTGGGCACGCAAAGTTCTTGTGCCCCAAATCCCCACATTCAAAACACCGTAGACAATCTGTGCTGGCAAAACCTGCATAGAGCCCTTCCCCATGCCTCACTTTAAAATGCACATTTAGCTGTTGCTCATTATTGTTCAGAAACATAAACACTTGCCTCCTGAACGAAACAACGTGCTTAACGGCATCTGCCTGAAAACCTGCTGACAGTACACGGAAACCGCTAGCAAACTTACCAAAACGACTCAGCTCTTTCCTAATTTGATCATCCGTAATAAACGGAGGCAAATTTGCCACTACAACTCTTGTTGAAGGGGTAGAGAGAGGTGAAATTGACACCAACACATCCCTTACAAATATTCCGCTAGCAATTAGCCTACCAACCAAATTAGCCCTTTTCATGAACACAACCACAGCTTTGTTCATTCTAGAAGCAGAATGTATAAACTCAGCTCCTACCTGTTCACCGACCGCGAGCAGAACCTCCTCCACCTTAACTCCGTTCTCAGGAACACACCTGAATCCATGCTGTATCGACAGCGTCTCCTCCGCGCTAGGCTGAGAAGCCATTGCGCACACAACACCTTCCAACCCCCAGGAAAGTTACTCTGTCCTCTTCCACCCTAACTTTGAAAAGAAAACTTTGGATACCGCTAAAAACAAATATTGCATTAACCCTCCACCATAGAAAATAACATGTAAAGAAAAGAATCAAGAAAGTTAGTTAGGATAGAGCTTTCCACACCATACACTCAAACTCCAAAAACACCCAGCATGCACCGAGAGAGAGAGAGAGAGAGAGAGAGAGAGAGAGAGAGAGAGAGAGAGAGAGAGAGAGATCTTTGTGGAGGAATAGGGTTCTACTCAGAACCATATTGATCAGAATAACCCTTTTTGGAAGACGGGTTTATTGTAAGGCAAAGGGTTCTACCTAGAACATTTAACATCCTAAGAACCGTTTTTGGAAGAAAGGGTTCTTTGATGAATCTTTGGAAGGCAAGAAGTGTTCTCCATATATGATATTTCCCAGCATGCTCTATTGCAGGGAGATTTACGGAATTGTTTGTTTTACTGTAATATCTGTGTTTTTGCATGTACATTGATTGGTTGATACATTTTATGCTACATAGAGGTAAATAACATGCCATTTTCTGAACTAATCTGTTGGATGTATAGCACCTGTTACTGAGATTGTTGTTCCAGTTTAGATGATTGAGGTTGGCTCAGTATTCAGTCTTCCCTAACTGGCAGTGATTCTGAGTGCAGGTTGTGAGTGATTAACAATTCCTCTTGTTGGATATCCTAACTCTAGGAGGATTCCCATAGGATTTTAACATAGCTTTGCATGCCAGCATGATGTGGTCTGTAAACCAGGAGATTCCTAACACAAACGTGTCAATAACTAGGTCCTTAATGCCAGGCCTTGTGATATATGTATTGTATCGTCATAATAATACCATTCAAAGGCTAATAAAACTGTTCATAGAAAGATAAAATGGTTATAGGCAGAACCCTTCATTGGGGGTTCTGGATAGAACCATATACAAGGTGTTCTTTGAAGAACCCGAGATAGAAGGTTCTAAATTAAACTCTTTGTAAGGGGATTCTACCCATCACCAAAAAGGGTTCCCCTATTGGGACAAACCAAAGAACTATTCTGTCTTCGGCTATGGAATCCTGACCTGTTCACTGGATGTGCTATCTTCTCCTATTTTGTCCAGCTGTTTTGGACTCTCTCTCTGTCTACCGTACCTGCTGTCTATAACTCTGAATGATCGGCTATGAAATGCCAACTGACATTTACTCCTGAGGTAGCTGACCTGTTGCACCCTCTACAGCCACTGTGACAATTATTATCTGACCTTGCTGGTCATCTATGAATGTTTGAACATCTTGGCCATGTTCTGTTATACTCTCCACCTGGCACAGCCAGAAGAGGACTGGCCAACCGTCAGAGCCTGGTTCCTCTCTATGTTTCTTCTTAGGTTCTGGCCTTTCTAGTGAGTTTTTCCGAGGCACGGTGCTTCTGTATTGTTGCTGTTTGGGGTTGGGGTTGTAGGCTGCGTTTCTGTACAACACTTTGTGACATCGGCTGATGTAAAAATGGCTTTATAAATAGATTTGATTGACTTAGCACCATTTTGTAGAGAGAGGCTGGAATTCTTCTCCTTGTCTCCTCTGGTTCATTCAATCAATTAAATGCAAATTAATTCAATTAAATTCAATACCTTTAATGCTCCTGTAGGGAAATATAGATTGTGTGTCACAAGGTTTCAACCGTTATGAATGGACAGTTTAAACCAGTTTGATAGACATTCCAACAAGCTATATTGACAACCCATGATATCACAAAGACACAGTGATACTCTCCATTCTCATGGTACCTCTGATTTATTTAAACTGTCACAGCCGCAGTTGTATAACATGATCCTCTAAAGAGACTTGTAGAGTAAGAAGAGAAAACACATCCACTTTGAAGAGAACATCTGTCTCTTTCTCAGCAGATTGCATCACTATTGACGTGTGATGCAATTAACATTTCAAGAATACTCAATTACCTTCTTAATGAGGCATCTATTAACCCTCACACCCACACATGCATTCATGCATGAACGCGCACAGACACACACACTACAAGCAGTGTCCGTACTGAGAGATAGGAGGAGGAGAAGCACTATGGAAAGAAGAAGAGACAGTGTTGTGTATTCATGCATGAAAGCGCACAGACACACACACTACAAGCAGTGTCCGTACTGAGAGATAGGAGGAGGAGAAGCACTATGGAAAGAAGAAGAGACAGTGTTGTGTATTCATGGATGCCAAGGGAAGCCAGGCTTCCCCAAACAATTGATTCCCATTTTTTAATGTATTTTTGGTCTCTGTGTGTTTCATCATTGTCCTTCAATTCTCAAGAGGCTGAATGTATCTCACTGGAGAAAGAATCCTAGCGAGGGAAACAGCGCCCCTCTGTCTCTGCATGTGTAGCCCATCTATCTGATGCAGTCTGGTCAGAAAGAGTATGACATTGCTGCTTCCCGTGACATGGAATGCAAGGTAAGCCAGCGAGTATTTGGCCTCCCTTGATAAAAAAAAAGTTTAAAATAATAGCCAATCAGCATTTAGCTAAACTGAGTGAGCTCAACTGTGAATGGTCCTGACATACCAAAAAAAATTGTAAAGTGAAGCCAGTTTGGATTTGGCTTCACTCCAATCACATCAAGAGCAAACGTTATTGACAAAAACTTGTTGTGCATCTCGTTGAGTTGTTGTCCGGTGGCTAGCTAGCTACCTAAAATGTCCCTTTCTTAAATTAGCCATTGATGGAGACAAGGATTTGACTTTTTGTTTTACTTTATTCTCTGGACTGGCCAATGATTATAACGGTGATTCTGATCCAATCAATTAACCTCTTTAAGCTAGGGGGCACTATTTTTATTTTTGGAAAAATTATGTTCCCAAAGTAAACTGCCTATTTCTCAGGACCAGACGCTAGAATATGCATATAATTGACAGCTTTGGATGGAAAACACTCTAAAGTTTCCAAAACTGTTAAAATATTGTCTGTGAGTATAACAGCACTGATATTGCAGGCGAAATCCTGAGAAAAATCCAATCAGGAAGTGACTCTTATTTTGAAACCCCTGTCTTTCTATGCATCCCTATTGCCCATTGAAAGGGATATCAACCAGATTCCTTTTTCTGTGGCTTCCCTAATGTTTCTACAGCCTTTAGCCATAGTTTCAGGCCTTTATTTTGAAGAATGAGAGTAAACGTCCACATTGCGTAAGTGCTCTGTCTGATGTTGGCTCTCAGTGTTCATAATGCTATGCTAGGCTATCGATAAACTTACACAACTGCTTGTATTGCTTTTGCTGTTAAGCATCATTTCAAAATCTGAGATGACAGGGTGATTAACAAAAGGCTAAGCTGTGTTTCGCTAAATTTCACTTGTGATTTCATGAATATGAATATTATCTATGAATATTTTTTGACTGTTGCGCTATGCTATTCAGTGTTGCCGATGACAAATATACCGGATCCGGGATGGGAAATTCTAAGAGGTATTAATTCATACATTGTCGTGCATCTTCTGTCCTGAGAGGATGGTTGGACACAGAGCCCTGCGGTTGGACAGTGTTCTTTGGTTGGACACAGAGAAGTGCGGTAGACACAGCGTACTGTGGTTGGACACAGAGCACTGCAGTTGGACAGTGTTCTTCGGTTGGACACAGAGAAGTGCAGTAGACACAGCGTACTGTGGTTGGACACAGAGCACTGCGGTTGGACAGTGTTCTTCGGTTGGACACAGAGAAGTGCGGTAGACACAGCGTACTGTGGTTACACAGAGCACTGCAGTTGGACAGTGTTCTTCGGTTGAACACAGAGAAGTGCGGTAGACACAGAGCACTGCGGTTGGACAGTGTTCTTCGGTTGGACACAGAGAAGTGCGGTAGACACAGAGCACTGCCAAAAAAATGGCGCTGGAGGAGATGGCCGCCGCTTTACGGTCTCCTTACCAATTGTGCTATTATGTGGGTTTTTTCGCGATATTTGTAAATTGTTTTGAACATAATGTTTCTGAAACCGTATCTTACGGAAGAAAAAGCAACGTAACCAAGACTAAGGAGATGATTGTGGACTACAGGAAAAGGAGCAACGAGCACGTCCCCATTCTCATCGACAGGGCTGTAGTGGAGCAGGCTGAGAGCTTCAAGTTCCTTGGTGTCCACATCATCAACAAACTAGAATGGTCCAAACACACCAAGACAGTCGTGAAGAGGGCACGACAAAGCCTACTCCCCCTCAGGACACTAAAAAGATTTGGCATGATGCCTGAGATCCTCAAAATGTTCTACAGCTGCAACATCGAGATCATCCTGACCGGTTGCATCACAGCCTGGTACGGCAATTGCTCGGCCTTCGACTGCAAGGCACTTCAGAGGGTAGTGCGTACGGCCCAGTACATCACTGGGGCAAAGCTGCCTGCCATCCAGGACCTCTACACCAGGCGATGTCAGAGGAAGGCCCTAAAAACTGTCAAAGACCCCAGCCACCCCAGTCATAGACTGTTCTCTTTACTACCGCATGGCAAGAGGTACCAGAGTGCCAAGTCTAGGACAAAAATGCTTCTCAACAGTTTTTACACCCAAGCCATAAGACTCCTGAACAGGTAACCAAATGGTTACTCGGACTATTTGCATTGCGTGTGTGTCCCCAAGCCCTCTTTTTACACTGCTACTCTCTGTTTATCTTATATGCATAGTCACTTTAACTATACATTCATGTACATACTACCTAAATTGGCCCGGCCAACCAGTCCTCCCGCACATTGGCTAACCGGGCTATCTTCATTGTGTCCCACCACCCACCAACCCCTCTTTTTACGTTTCTGCTACTCTCAAATCAAATCAAATCAAATGTATTTATATAGCCCTTCTTACATCAGCTGATATCTCAAAGTGCTGTACAGAAACCTAGCCTAAAACCCCAAACAGCAAGCAATGCAGGTGTAAAAGCACGGTGGCTAGGAAAAAACTCCCTAGAAAGACCAAAACCTAGGAAGAAACCTTGAGAGGAACCAGGCTCTGACAGGTGGCCAGTCCTCTTCTGGCTGTGCCGGGTGGAGATTATAACAGAACATGGCCAAGATGTTCAAATGTTCATAAATGACCAGCATGGTCAAATAATAATAATCACAGTAGTTGTTGAGGGTGCAGCAACTCAGCACATCAGGAGTACATGTCAGTTGGCTTTTCATAGTCGATCATTAAGAGTATCTCTACCGCTCCTGCTGTCTCTAGAGAGTTGAATACAGCAGGTCTAGGACAGGTAGCAACATCCGGTGAACAGGTAAGGGTTCCATAGCCGCAAGCAGAACAGTTGAAACTGGAGCAGCAGCACGGCCAGGTGGACTGGGGACAGCAAGGAGTCATCATGCCAGGTAGTCCAGAGGCATGGTCCTAGGGCTCAGGTCTTCCGAGAGAGAGAAAGAAAAAGAGAAAGAGAGAATTAGAGAGAGCATACTTAAATTCACACAGGACACCGGATAAGACAGGAGACGTACTCCAGATATAACAAACTGACCCTAGCCCCCCTACACATAAACTACTGCAGCAAAAATACCGGAGGCTGAGACAGGAGGGGTCAGGAGACACTGTGGCCCCATCCGATGATACCCCCGGACAGGGCCAAACAGGAAGGATATAACCCCACCCACTTTGCCAAAGCACAGCCCCACACCACTAGAGGGATATCTTAGACCACCAACTTACCATCCTGAGACAAGGCCGAATATAACCCACAAAGATCTCCGCCACGGCACAACCCAAGGGGGGGCACCAACCCAGACAGGAAGATCATGTCAGTGACTCAACCCACTGAAGTTACGCAACCTTCCTAGGGACGGCATGAAAGAGCACCAGTAAGCCAGTGACTCAGCCCCTGTAATAGGGTTAGAGGCAGAGAATTCCAGTGGAGAGAGGGGAACCGGCCAGACAGCAAGGGCGGTTCATTGCTCCAGAGCCTTTCCGTTCACCTTCACACTCCTGGGCCAGACTACACTCAATCATATGACTCACTGAAGAGATGAGTCTTCAGTAAAGACTTAGAGGTTGAGACCGAGTTTGCGTCTCTGACATGGGTAGGCAGACCATTCCATAAAAATGGAGCTCTATAGGAGAAAGCCCTGCCTCCAGCTGTTTGCTTAGAAATTCTAGGGACAATTAGTAGGCCTGAGTCTTGTGACCGCGACGTACGTGTAGGTATGCATGACAGGACCAAATTGGAAAGATAGGTAGGAGCAAGCCCATGTAATGCTTTGTAGGTTAGCAGTAACACCTTGAAATCAGCCCTTGCCTTAACAGGAAGCCAGTGTAGGGAGGCTAGCACTGGAGTAATATGATCAACTTTTTTGGTTCTAGTCAGGATTCTAGCAGCCGTATTTAGCACTGACTGAAGTTTATTTAGTTTTTTATCTGGGTAGCCGGAAAGTAAAGCATTGCAGTAGTCTAACCTAGAAGTAACAACAGCATGGATACATTTTTCTGCATCATTTTTGGACAGAAAGTTTCTGATTTTTGCAATGTTACTTGGATGGAAAAAAAGCGGTCCTTGAAACAGTCTTGATATGTTCGTCAAAAGAGAGATCAGAGTCCAGAGTAACGCCGAGGTCCTTCACAGTTTTATTTGAGACGACTGTACAACCGTCAAGATTAATTGTCAGATTCAACAGAAGATATCTTTGTTTCTTGAGACTTAGAACAAGCATCTCTGTTTTGTCCGAGTTTAAAAGTAGAAAGTTTGCAGCCATCCACTTCCTTATGTCTGAAATACAGGCTTCTAGCGAGGGCAATTTTGGGGCTTCACCATGTTTCATTGAAATGTACAGCTGTCTGTCATCCGCATAGCAGTGAAAGTTAACATTATGTTTTTGAATGACATCCCCAAGAGGTAAAATATATAGTAAAAACAATAGCGGTACTAAAACGGAGCCTTGAGGAACAAGGAAGTGGAGAACAAACTCTCTGTTTATCATATATGCATAGTCACTTTAACGATACCTACATGTACATACTACCTCAATAAGCCTGACTAAAAGGTGTCTATATATATCCTGGCTATTCTTTTTTCAAATGTCTTTTTACTGTTGTTTTATTTCTTAACTACCTACACACACACACACACACACACACACACACACACACACACACACACACACACACACACACACACACACACACACACACACACACACACACACACACACACACACACACACACACACACATGCGGTTGGACACAGCGCACTGCGGTTGGACACAGAGCACTGCAGTTAGACACAGCACACTGCGATTGGACACAGAGCACTGCGGTTGGACACAGCGCACTGCGGTTGGACAGTGTACTGCGGTTGGACACAGCGCACTGTGGTTGGACACAGCGCACTGCGGTTGGGCAGTGTACTGCGGTTGGACACAGCGCACTGCTGTTGGACACAGAGCACTGCGGTTGGACAGTGTACTGCGGTTGGACAGTGTACTGCGGTTGGACGGTGTACTGCGGTTGGATGGTGTACTGCGGTTGGACACAGCGCACTGCGGTTGGACAGTGTACTGCGGTTGGACACAGCGCACTGCGGTTGGACACAGCGCACTGCGGTTGGACAGTGTACTGCGGTTGGACGGTGTACTACGGTTGGACACAGAGCACTGCGGTTGGACAGTGTACTGCGGTTGGACGGTGTACTGCGGTTGGACACAGCGCACTGCGGTTGGACACAGAGCACTGCGGTTGACAGTGTACTGCGGTTGGACGGTGTACTACGGTTGGACACAGAGCAGTGCGGTTGGACAGTGTACTGCGGTTGGACGGTGTACTGCGGTTGGACACAGAGCACTGCGGTTGGACAGTATACTGCGGTTGGACGGTGTACTGCGGTTGGACACAGACCACTGCGGTTGGACAGTGTACTGCGGTTGGATGGTGTACTGCGGTTGGACACAGCGCACTGCGGTAGGAGGCCAAAGCAGTGTGCATAGAGAATAGAGTAACGTTCCAAAGGCAGGAAGAAGCATGACAAAACATCCAGATTTATCCTGATACTAGACGATAGGGGGGAAACTAATGTTTTTAGTATCCATTTAAAAAAATCTAGAGGAAAGTGATGTTTGAAAGTGATTGACAACTTATTTTAGGAGTTTCTCCAAGAATATATTCATAATAACTTTTCTTTTCATATCGCTCCTTCACAATAGATAGAAGACCACAATATGAATCAATAAAACAAAGCTCAAAATCCTTCCGGAATGTTGCTGGCTGAGTTTAGTGAAAATCTCCACACAAAAAAGAGTTCGGTGTCACTTTGAATCAGACAAACATCCATCTCACAGCTGACGACTGCTCTGTGTGTGTGTTGATGGACATGTATTGAGCTGGAAAACACACACGCACACACACGAGACAGCAGGCTATTGGCAATTATAAGGCCATGTGCTTGGGAATGAGTAGCACTTGGTGGAGAAGGAGATAGATTGAGGAGAAGTAACAGTACAAAGTACAAAAAAAGGTGGTATGTAGAACCTAAAAGGGTTCTTTGGCTGTCCCCATAGGATAACCCTTTTCAAGAACCCTTTTTAATTCCAGGTAGAATACTTTTGGGTCCCATGTAGAGCCACAGAGGGTTCAAGGTTATACATGGAACCAAAAAGGTTTCTAACTGGAACCAAAAAGGGTTCTCCTATAGAGACAGCCGATGAACCCTTTTGGAACGTCTTGCTGGGTGTTATGTTCACAGAGATAATATAAGAGAGACAGAGAGACCGAGACAAAGATAGACAGAGAGAGACAGAGAAAGCGAGAGATCTATCATTCAAGTCAATCTGTTGAGAAAATGAGGGTAAACACACACGCGGGTACAACAGGACAGAGAGAGAAACAACCAAGCCACGAGAGAAAGGAGAACTAGAGGAGACAGAGCACGCCTAAGTAGCTCTTTAAGAAGGTAATTAAAAACCGAATTGGGTATCTTTGTTTGAATTAGTGTTGCTGTCATCATCGCTGCTCAGAGACAAAGGAGTGGTTATAACGAGAGTCAACAATAGACTTCATCTATCCTCATCAACCATGTGACAGGTGGACACATCCACCTCTCTCTCTCTAGCTTGTTCTCTTGTCTTCTCCCTCTCTCGCTATATATTGTCTCTCATTCTCTCTCTGTTGTTCCCTTTGTTGTACTGTCTCTTTGTCTGTCATTCCTTTTCTGTTGTCCTCTATCTGTCATGTCTCTCTCTCTATCTCTCTCTCTCTACCTGTATTCTTGTCTCCTTCCTTGGTCATTCTCTTTCTCTGTGCTATCCATCATTATTTCCTTCCTGCTGCGGTGAGGAAGACAGATTGGCTCTAGGAGTGATGAGAGTGTCAGGGAAGACAGAGAGAACAAAGTCCTATCGTGAGTCATCAAAGTAGAGGTAGAGAGAGGAGATCACTGGATGCAGAATCCCTACTATGTTTACAGTAAAGCAAATACACCCATGGCTGGACTCCCGGACACAGATTAAGTCTAATCCTGGACAGAAAAGCACCTTCTATTCTCCATTGAACATGCTTTCAAATCCAGGACGAGGCTTAGTCTGTGTCCCGGAAACTGGCCCGTAGAGTACTTGTTGCTTGAGGCCTGAATAAGGGTGTAAACCCTACATGTGTTTGATAGAGTGCAGGTGGTGTGTGTTTATGATCCAGAGAATCCATCCATCAGTGGTGGTTAACTGAGGCAAACAGTTTGACCTTTAGTGACCCTGGGCTAGCTGACCTCAGGCTATCAGGGCCATGAGGTAATGGACACTCATTTTTTGATTGATTACTCATTGATGAGGCGGATTATCCTAATTGATAACCTCAGATAGTATGGATAAGAAACATTAGCTTTGGTGTATTTAGCAGACCTGGCTTCAAATTGGGTATTTCAGTAATCAATTACTTCTATTGGATGTATTTGAAAATATTTTCAAATAATTTCCTATAAATAACCTACTATTTGAAAATGTTAGAAAATATATATCATATATACATATATTCTATTCCAAATACATTATTTCTAGGTGTTACGTGCCTCCTAGAAGGAGAGAGGTGCAGGAATCAGGAGCAGGAGAACAAGGAAGTCCCACACAATCGTTTATTCAGAAGTCCCAACTCAACAACAACATGGGGGGGTGGCCCAAACGAGGTCGCCACACACAGGGAAATTAACGCTACACACGGAGGAGAAGCCTCTACTCCTACACACATACCAAAACGGTACAACTGCTGAGTGAAGGAAAACCCTGTGGTGTAGACACGCACCCCCAACAAAATAACCACAGCAAACAATCCAGCACAAAGACTAGCAGGCATCAGATGTAAATAAACCCACCGAAATCAACTAATAGGACACAGGTGTAAACAGAACAGACAGACACAAACGAAAAGGAAAAAGGGATCGGTGGCAGCTAGTAGGCCGGTGACGACGACCGCTGAGCACCACCCGAACAGGAAGAGGAGCCACCTTTGGTGGAAGTCGTGACACTCGGACCTGGGTTTAAATGCACGGGAGTATTCATTTGTGTTATAAAATACTCTGTGTATTTGAGTATTTTCAAATACATTCTAATATTCAACTACTTGTATTTTCAACAACAACAAAAAATTTGAATACTTACTTTGAAATGTCTGTGAAAGTAATTGAAATAGTATTTGTTTCACTGTCTTTTTACTGTTGTTTTGATTTCTTTACTTACACACATGACACATAAACGTTGATTAGATTTGAACCCAGGACTGGTCTCTATAGATCCTATATCAGCTCTCCTCCTCTGAGATTCTTGATACATACAGCCTCCTGGTTGTTTTAGTGTGATTCCTCAGGAGAGAACTGTTTCAGACAATACACTGTGTGCAGACAGAGAGATGATTCAAATTGATGACAGCGTCTGGCCTGGCATTGGTCCTCTGTCTGTGTGAGACATGGAGGAAGGTAGAGAAACACACACACACACACACACACACACACACACACACACACACACACACACACACACACACACACACACACACACACACACACACACACAGATGAGTATATCAACCTTTGCAAACACCTGTGGAATCTCTTGTCCCATAATATATCAAGGTAAGTGGCAGTATGAGTGTATATATAGCAGACTGCAGTATTGATGGTATGACTTCCATGAGGATCGGAAGGTGCAGCCATTCTGCTGTTGGCTTGGATAGCTGTCATATTCTGTCTCATTTCAATACTCTGCTGCTGGCTAAAAGACAGCTGGTAACTGGGGCCTTGCCTGAGGCGTGTGAGTGAGTGAGTGAGTGAGTGAGTGAGTGAGTGAGTGAGTGAGTGAGTGAGTGAGTGAGTGAGTGAGTGAGTGAGTGAGTGAGTGAGTGAGTGAGTGATATGAGAGAGAGAGAGAGAGAGAGAGAGAGAGAGAGAGAGAGAGAGAGAGAGAGAGAGAGAGACCCAGCCACCATTCTCCTTGTACACAGCAAACATCCATTCAATGAATTAGCCCTGTCAGACCAACAGAACGGTGGTGAGAGGATTTACTATACAAAGGGTAACATCAGGGGAGATAGAGAAAGATGGGGGGATGTAGGGTGAGATGGGGTGAGGTTGGCTGAGGTAGGGTGAGGTAGGGTGATGTAAGGCTTAGATGGGGTGATGTAGGTTGAGGTAGGGTGATAAAGGGTGAGGTAGGGTGATGTAGGGTGAGATGGGGGATGTAGGGTGAGATGGGGTGAGATGGGTGAGGTAGGGTGCT
>NC_088220.1:15182605-15287605 GCF_036934945.1 Oncorhynchus masou masou | reverse complement strand
AATAACATGCCTGTGTGTTTTGTGCATGGTTGTTAGCAGCCAAGTGCTTGTATTTACATGTATGAGGGCAGTCAGGGAGCAGGAGATTGGATCTGAACAGCCAAAGGCTGAGTTTACCGATTTCATTATTATTTCACCCTCCATTTGCACACACACAATCACACACACACATAAAAACACTCCACATATCTGCATGACTGGGTGAGTGTCATAATGTCTGTGTGAGGGTTGTGTGTCCAAGCATCATCATGTATCATTAAAGGGATCTGGTCATGTGCTGTCAGATACAGTGCCTTCAGAAAGTATTTCAACCTTGATTTATTCCACGTTTTCTTGTGTTTTCTCACCCATCTACACGCAATATCCCATAAAGTGAAAGTGAAAATAAGTTTTAATTAATTCTGCAAATGAAATACAGAAATATCTCATTTAAATAAGTATTACCACCCCTGAGTCAATACCTTTGGCAGCGATTACAGCTGTGAGTCTGTCTGGGTAAGTCTCTAAAAACTTTCCACGCCTGGATTTTGCAACATTATTATTTTCAAAATTCTTCAAGCTCTGTAAAAATTGATTGTTGATCATTGCTAGACAAAATGTTTAAGTCTTGCTATATATTTTCAAGTAGATTTAAGTCAAAACTGTACCTCACTGTCTTCTCGGAAAGCAACTCCCGTGGAGATCTGGCCTTGTGTTTTAGGCTTTTGTCCTGCTGAAAAGTGTCTGGTGGAAAGCAGACTGAACCAAATTTCTGTAATTTTCATCATAGGTACACTTCAACTGTGAGAGACGGAATCTAAAACAAAAATCCAGATAATCACATTGTATGATTTTTAAGTAATTCATTTGCATTTTATTGCATGACATAAGTATTTGATACATCAGAAAAGCAGAACTTAATATTTGGTACAGAAACCTTTATTCGCAATTACAGAGATCATCCGTTTCCTGTAGTTCTTGACCAGGTTTGCACACACTGCAGCAGGGAGTTTGGCCCACTCCTCCATACAGACCTTCTCCAGATCCTTCAGATTTCGGGGCTGTCGCTGGGCAATATGGACTTTCAGCTCCCTCCACAGATTTTCTATTGGGTTCAGGTCTGGAGACTGGCTAGGCCACTCCAGGACCTTGAGATGCTTCTTACGGAGCCACCCCTCCGTTGCCCTGGCTGTGTTTCAGGTCGTTGTGATGCTGGAAGACCCAGCCACGACCCATCTCCAATGCTCTTACTGAGGGAAGGAGGTTGATGGCCAAGATCTCGCAATACATGGCCCCATCCATCCTCCCCTCAATACGGTGCAGTCGTCCTGTCCCCTTTGCAGAAAAGCATCCCCAAAGAATGATGTTTCCACCTCCATAGTTCACGGTTGGGATGGTGTTCTTGGTGTTGTACTCATCCTTCTTCTTCCTCCAAACACGGCGAGTGGAGTTTAGACCAAAAAACTATATTTTTGTCTAATCAGACCACATGACCTTCTCCCATTCCTCCTCTGGATCATCCAGATGGTCAGACGGGCCTGGACATGCGCTGGCTTGAGCAGGGGGACCTTGCGTGCGCTGCAGGATTTTAATCCATGACGGCGTAGTGTGTTACTAATGGTCTTCTTTGAGACTGTGGTCCCAGCTCTCGTCAGGTCGTTGACCAGGTCTTGCTATGTAGTTCTGGGCTGATCCCTCACCTTCCTCGTGATCATTGATGCCCCGCGGGGAGAGCTGAGATCTTGCATGGAGCCCCAGACCGAGGGTGATTGACCGTCATCTTGAACTTCTTCCAAATTCTAACAATTGCGCCAACAGTTGTTGCCTTTTCACCAAGCTGCTTGCCTATTGTCCTGTAGCCCATCCCAGCCTTGTGCAGGTCTACAATTTTATCCCTGATGTCCTTACACAGCTCCCTGTTCTTGGCCAGTGTGGAGAGGTTGTCGTCTGTTTGATTGAGTGTGTGGACAGGTGTCTTTTATACAGGTAACGAGTTCAAACAGGTGCAGTTAATACAGGTAACGAGTTCAAACAGGTGCAGTTAATACAGGTAACGAGTTCAAACAGGTGCAGTTAATACAGGTAACGAGTTCAAACAGGTGCAGTTAATACAGGTAACGAGTTCAAACAGGTGCAGTTAATACAGGTAAGAGTTCAAACAGGTGCAGTTAATACAGGTAACGAGTGGAGAACAGGAGGACTTCTTAAAGAAAAAACTAACAGGTCTGTGAGAGACGGAATTCTTACTGGTTGGTAGGTTATCAAATACTTATGTCATGCAATAAAATGCAAATGAATTACTAAAAAATCATACATTGTGATTTTCTGGATTTTTGTTTTAGATTCCATCTCTCACAGTTGAAGTGTACCTATAATAAACATTACAGGAAAAGCTGCAAAATCGGAAGTGTATCAAATACTTGTTCTCCTCACTGTATATTCAATGTCTGCTATTTTTAACCATCTACCAATAGGTGCACTTCTTTGTGAGACATTGGAAAACCTCTCTGGTCTTTGTGGTTGAATCTGTGCTTGAAATTCATTGCTCAAATGAGGAACCTTACAGAGAATTGAATGTGTGGGGTACAGCACGTTTACTCTTCATATTATTTAGGCCATAACAAAGGGGTTGAATACTTATTGACCAACTTTCAGCTTTTCATTTTTAATTAATTTATAAAAATGTCCCACAAAAAGATTTCCGTTTTGACCTATACTGTTTGTAGGCCGGTGACAAAAAAACACAATTTAATTTAAACTAAATGTGAATTTAAATGTGAATTTAAACTAAATGTGAAAAAAGTCAAGGGTTGTGAATACTTTCTGAAGAGACCGTATGAGACCTAAGATTTAACAAGAGTAAATACGGGCTGGGAATGGGATATAAGGATGGAGCTGGGATATAAGGATGGAGCTGGGATATAAGGATGGACCTGGGATATAAGGATGGAGCTGGGATATAAGGATGGACCTGGAATATAAGGATGGAGCTGGGATATAAGGATGGAGCTGGGATATAAGGATGGAGCTGGGATATAAGGATGGAGCTGGGATATAAGGATGGAGCTGGGATATAAGGATGGAGCTGGGATATAAGGATGGAGCTGGGATAT
Source organism: Oncorhynchus masou masou (assembly GCF_036934945.1). Lineage (NCBI taxonomy): Eukaryota > Metazoa > Chordata > Actinopteri > Salmoniformes > Salmonidae > Oncorhynchus > Oncorhynchus masou. The sequence continues at coordinate 15,284,513 of NC_088220.1, read as the reverse complement.
AAGGAGGACCTGGGATATAAGGATGGAGCTGGGATATAAGGAGGACCTGGGATATAAGGAGGACCTGGGATATAAGGATGGAGCTGGGATATAAGGATGGAGCTGGGATATAAGGATGGACCTGGAATATAAGGATGGAGCTGGGATTTAAGGAGGACCTGGGATATAAGGATGGAGCTGGGATATAAGGAGGACCTGGGATATAAGGATGGAGCTGGGATATAAGGAGGACCTGGGATATAAGGATGGAGCTGGGATATAAGGAGGACCTGGGATATAAGGAGGACCTGGGATATAAGGATGGAGCTGGGATTTAAGGAGGACCTGGGATACAAGGATGGAGCTGGGATATAAGGAGGACCTGGGATATAAGGATGGAGCTGGGATATAAGGAGGACCTGGGATATAAGGATGGAGCTGGGATATAAGGAGGACCTGGGATATAAGGAGGACCTGGGATATAAGGATGGAGCTGGGATATAAGGATGGAGCTGGGATATAAGGATGGAGCTGGGATAGCTGGGAGAAGGATGGATATAAGGATGGAGCTGGGATATAAGGAGGACCTGGGATATAAGGATGGAGCTGGGATATAAGGAGGACCTGGGATATAAGGAGGACCTGGGATATAAGGATGGAGCTGGGATATAAGGATGGAGCTGGGATATAAGGATGGAGCTGGGATATAAGGAGGACCTGGGATATAAGGATGGAGCTGGGATATAAGGAGGACCTGGGATATAAGGATGGAGCTGGGATATAAGGATGGAGCTGGGATATAAGGATGGAGCTGGGATATAAGGATGGACCTGGGATACAAGGATGGAGCTGGGATATAAGGATGGACCTGGAATATAAGGATGGAGCTGGGATATAAGGATGGAGCTGGGATATAAGGATGGACCTGGGATATAAGGATGGAGCTGGGATTTAAGGAGGACCTGGGATACAAGGATGGAGCTGGGATATAAGGATGGAGCTGGGATATAAGGATGGACCTGGGATATAAGGATGGAGCTGGGATATAAGGATGGACCTGGGATACAAGGATGGAGCTGGGATATAAGGATGGAGCTGGGATATAAGGATGGACCTGGAATATAAGGATGGAGCTGGGATTTAAGGAGGACCTGGGATACAAGGATGGAGCTGGGATATAAGGATGGAGCTGGGATTTAAGGAGGACCTGGGATACAAGGATGGGCAGGGATATAAGGATGGAGCTGGGATTTAAGGAGGACCTGGGATACAAGGATGGGCAGGGATATAAGGATGGAGCTGGGATTTAAGGAGGACCTGGGATACAAGGATGGAGCTGGGATATAAGGATGGAGCTGGGATATAAGGATGGACCTGGAATATAAGGATGGAGCTGGGATTTAAGGAGGACCTGGGATACAAGGATGGAGCTGGGATATAAGGATGGAGCTGGGATATAAGGATGGACCTGGAATATAAGGATGGAGCTGGGATATAAGGATGGAGCTGGGATATAAGGATGGAGCTGGGATATAAGGATGGAGCTGGGATATAAGGATGGACCTGGGATATAAGGATGGACCTGGGATGGAGCTGGGATTTAAGGAGGACCTGGGATACAAGGATGGAGCTGGGATATAAGGATGGAGCTGGGATATAAGGATGGACCTGGGATATAAGGATGGAGCTGGGATATAAGGATGGAGCTGGGATATAAGGATGGAGCTGGGATATAAGGATGGACCTGGGATATAAGGATGGAGCTGGGATATAAGGAGGACCTGGGATATAAGGAGGACTTGGGATATAAGGATGGAGCTGGGATATAAGGATGGAGCTGGGATATAAGGATGGACCTGGAATATAAGGATGGAGCTGGGATTTAAGGAGGACCTGGGATACAAGGATGGAGCTGGGATATAAGGATGGAGCTGGGATATAAGGATGGACCTGGAATATAAGGATGGAGCTGGGATTTAAGGAGGACCTGGGATATAAGGAGGACCTGGGATACAAGGATGGAGCTGGGATATAAGGAGGACCTGGGATATAAGGAGGACCTGGGATACAAGGATGGAGCTGGGATATAAGGATGGAGCTGGGATATAAGGATGGACCTGGAATATAAGGATGGAGCTGGGATTTAAGGAGGACCTGGGATACAAGGATGGAGCTGGGATATAAGGATGGAGCTGGGATATAAGGAGGACCTGGGATATAAGGATGGAGCTGGGATATAAGGATGGACCTGGGATATAAGGATGGACCTGGGATATAAGGATGGAGCTGGGATTTAAGGAGGACCTGGGATACAAGGATGGAGCTGGGATATAAGGATGGAGCTGGAATATAAGGATGGAGCTGGGATATAAGGATGGAGCTGGGATATAAGGATGGAGCTGGGATATAAGGATGGAGCTGGGATATAAGGATGGACCTGGGATATAAGGATGGAGCTGGGATTTAAGGAGGACCTGGGATACAAGGATGGAGCTGGGATATAAGGATGGAGCTGGGATATAAGGATGGACCTGGAATATAAGGATGGAGCTGGGATTTAAGGAGGACCTGGGATACATGGATGGAGCTGGGATATAAGGATGGAGCTGGGATATAAGGATGGAGCTGGGATACAAGGATGGAGCTGGGATATAAGGATGGAGCTGGGATATAAGGATGGACCTGGAATATAAGGATGGAGCTGGGATATAAGGATGGAGCTGGGATATAAGGATGGACCTGGAATATAAGGATGGAGCTGGGATTTAAGGAGGACCTGGGATACAAGGATGGAGCTGGGATATAAGGAGGACCTGGGATATAAGGATGGAGCTGGGATATAAGGATGGAGCTGGGATATAAGGATGGAGCTGGGATATAAGGATGGACCTGGGATATAAGGAGGACCTGGGATATAAGGAGGACCTGGGATACAAGGATGGAGCTGGGATATAAGGATGGAGCTGGGATATAAGGATGGACCTGGAATATAAGGATGGAGCTGGGATTTAAGGAGGACCTGGGATACAAGGATGGAGCTGGGATATAAGGATGGAGCTGGGATATAAGGAGGACCTGGGATATAAGGAGGACCTGGGATACAAGGATGGAGCTGGGATATAAGGATGGAGCTGGGATATAAGGAGGACCTGGGATATAAGGAGGACCTGGGATACAAGGATGGAGCTGGGATATAAGGATGGAGCTGGGATATAAGGATGGACCTGGAATATAAGGATGGAGCTGGGATTTAAGGAGGACCTGGGATACAAGGATGGAGCTGGGATATAAGGATGGAGCTGGGATATAAGGAGGACCTGGGATATAAGGATGGAGCTGGGATATAAGGATGGACCTGGAGCTGGGATATAAGGATGGACCTGGGATATAAGGATGGAGCTGGGATTTAAGGAGGACCTGGGATACAAGGATGGAGCTGGGATATAAGGATGGAGCTGGAATATAAGGATGGAGCTGGGATATAAGGATGGAGCTGGGATATAAGGATGGAGCTGGGATATAAGGATGGAGCTGGGATATAAGGATGGACCTGGGATATAAGGATGGAGCTGGGATTTAAGGAGGACCTGGGATACAAGGATGGAGCTGGGATATAAGGATGGAGCTGGGATATAAGGATGGACCTGGAATATAAGGATGGAGCTGGGATTTAAGGAGGACCTGGGATACATGGATGGAGCTGGGATATAAGGATGGAGCTGGGATATAAGGATGGAGCTGGGATACAAGGATGGAGCTGGGATATAAGGATGGAGCTGGGATATAAGGATGGACCTGGAATATAAGGATGGAGCTGGGATATAAGGATGGAGCTGGGATATAAGGATGGAGCTGGGATATAAGGATGGACCTGGGATATAAGGAGGACCTGGGATATAAGGAGGACCTGGGATATAAGGATGGAGCTGGGATATAAGGATGGAGCTGGGATATAAGGATGGAGCTGGGATATAAGGATGGAGCTGGGATACAAGGATGGAGCTGGGATATAAGGATGGAGCTGGGATACAAGGATGGAGCTGGGATATAAGGATGGAGCTGGGATATAAGGATGGACCTGGAATATAAGGATGGACCTGGGATATAAGGAGGACCTGGGATATAAGGAGGACCTGGGATATAAGGATGGACCTGGGATATAAGGAGGACCTGGGATATAAGGAGGACCTGGGATATAAGGAGGACCTGGGATATAAGGAGGACCTGGGATATAAGGAGGACCTGGGATACAAGGATGGAGCTGGGATATAAGGATGGAGCTGGGATATAAGGATGGAGCTGGGATATAAGGATGGAGCTGGGATATAAGGATGGAGCTGGGATATAAGGATGGAGCTGGGATATAAGGAGGACCTGGGATATAAGGATGGAGCTGGGATACAAGGAGGACCTGGGATATAAGGAGGACCTGGGATACAAGGATGGAGCTGGGATATAAGGATGGAGCTGGGATATAAGGATGGACCTGGAATATAAGGATGGAGCTGGGATTTAAGGAGGACCTGGGATACAAGGATGGAGCTGGGATATAAGGATGGAGCTGGGATATAAGGATGGACCTGGAATATAAGGATGGAGCTGGGATTTAAGGAGGACCTGGGATACAAGGATGGAGCTGGTATATATGGATGGAGCTGGGATATAAGGAGGACCTGGGATATAAGGATGGAGCTGGGATATAAGGATGGACCTGGGATATAAGGATGGACCTGGGATATAAGGATGGAGCTGGGATTTAAGGAGGACCTGGGATACAAGGATGGAGCTGGGATATAAGGAGGACCTGGGATATAAGGAGGACCTGGGATATAAGGAGGACCTGGGATATAAGGATGGAGCTGGGATATAAGGATGGAGCTGGGATATAAGGAGGACCTGGGATATAAGGAGGACCTGGGATATAAGGATGGACCTGGGATATAAGGAGGACCTGGGATATAAGGATGGAGCTGGGATATAAGGAGGACCTGGGATATAAGGATGGACCTGGGATATAAGGATGGACCTGGGATATAAGGATGGACCTGGGATATAAGGATGGACCTGGGATATAAGGATGGAGCTGGGATATAAGGAGGACCTGGGATATAAGGATGGAGCTGGGATATAAGGAGGACCTGGGATATAAGGAGGACCTGGGATATAAGGATGGAGCTGGGATATATGGAGCTGGGATGGATGGCTGGGGAGCTGGGATAAGGATGGACCTGGGATATAAGGATGGAGCTGGGATATAAGGAGGACCTGGGATATAAGGAGGACCTGGGATATAAGGAGGACCTGGGATATAAGGATGGAGCTGGGATATAAGGATGGAGCTGGGATATAAGGATGGACCTGGGATATAAGGATGGACCTGGGATATAAGGATGGACCTGGGATATAAGGATGGACCTGGGATATAAGGAGGACCTGGGATATAAGGATGGAGCTGGGATATAAGGATGGACCTGGGATATAAGGATGGAGCTGGGATATAAGGATGGAGCTGGGATATAAGGATGGAGCTGGGATATAAGGATGGAGCTGGGATATAAGGATGGAGCTGGGATATAAGGATGGAGCTGGGATATAAGGATGGAGCTGGGATATAAGGATGGAGCTGGGATATAAGGATGGAGCTGGGATATAAGGAGGACCTGGGATATAAGGAGGACCTGGGATATAAGGATGGAGCTGGGATATAAGGATGGAGCTGGGATATAAGGATGGACCTGGGATATAAGGATGGAGCTAAGGGGATATAAGGATGGAGCTGGGATATAAGCTGGGATGGAGACCTGGGATATAAGGAGGACCTGGGATATAAGGATGGACCTGGGATATAAGGAGGACCTGGGATATAAGGAGGACCTGGGATATAAGGAGGACCTGGGATATAAGGATGGAGCTGGGATATAAGGAGGACCTGGGATATAAGGATGGAGCTGGGATATAAGGAGGACCTGGGATATAAGGAGGACCTGGGATATAAGGATGGAGCTGGGATATAAGGATGGAGCTGGGATATAAGGATGGACCTGGGATATAAGGATGGAGCTGGGATATAAGGAGGACCTGGGATATTATGAGGACCTGGGATATAAGGAGGACCTGGGATATAAGGATGGAGCTGGGATATAAGGATGGAGCTGGGATATAAGGAGGACCTGGGATATAAGGATGGACCTGGGATATAAGGAGGACCTGGGATATAAGGATGGACCTGGGATATAAGGAGGACCTGGGATATAAGGATGGAGCTGGGATATAAGGATGGACCTGGGATATAAAGATGGAGCTGGGATATAAGGATGGAGCTGGGATATAAGGATGGAGCTGGGATATAAGGATGGAGCTGGGATATAAGGATGGAGCTGGGATATAAGGATGGAGCTGGGATATAAGGATGGACCTGGGATATAAAGATGGAGCTGGGATATAAGGATGGAGCTGGGATATAAGGATGGACCTGGGATATAAGGAGGACCTGGGATATAAGGATGGAGCTGGGATATAAAGATGGAGCTGGTATATAAGGATGGACCTGGGATATAAGGATGGAGCTGGGATATAAGGAGGACCTGGGATAAGCTCCACAGCCTGAGGATTTACTCTCTACTCTACACTCTACATTCTACACTCACTACTCTCTACTCTCTACTCTATACTCTCTCTACTCTCTACACTCTACTTTCTCTACTCTCTACTCTCTACTCTCTACTCTCTACCCTCTACACTCTACACTCTACTTTCTCTACTCTCTACTCTCTACTCTCTCTACTCTCTACCCTCTACACTCTACACTCTACTTTCTCTACTCTCTACTCTCTACTCTCTCTACTCTCTACCCTCTACACTCTACACTCTACTTTCTCTACTCTCTACTCTCCGCTCTCCGCTCTCTACTCTACACTCTCTACTCTACACTCTACATTCTACACTCACTACTCTCTACTCTCTACTCTCTACTCTCTAACCTCTACACTCTACACTCTACTTTCTCTACTCTCTACTCTCTACTCTCTGCTCTCCGTTCTCCCTTCTCCGCTCTCTGCTCTACACTCTCCACTCTCCACTCTACACGCTCTACACTCTACACTCTCTACGCTCTACTCTCTACTCTCTACTCTACTCTCTACTCTCTTTCCATCCTTGTCTCTTCTGCTCCTGTCTTCTCTTCTCTTCCACCATGCTGAACATTCTACTACCCCGAGCTACAGCTACCCTCCCTGGCCTACCTGTGTCTGCACGTATCTCATCACCCTCTCTGCCTGTGTGTGTGTGTGTGCATCATTTTGAAAAGTCAAACTCTATCTTGTTCATCATTAAATTCTAACCTGTATATGGAGCAACAATGTACTGAGTGGTCAAAGCTTTTATTCTCTCCAACAACAAGGACGTGGTAGTAGTACAAATAACATAGCAGGTAGGATCCATGTCGATTCCACAAAGACCGGGGGACATTTTGTTATTAAAAAGCAATTTCTTGCTGAGTGAAACAGACGGCCAATTCATGAGGTTATTTCACAAAGATACGCTATTCATCAAACCCTCCATCGATCTCTGAAAGGGAGGGAGGTAGGCTGGGGTTGGAAGAGAATATAACTCATGTAAAGGGTGTCCCCAACAGGTCTGTTATGGTTGCATCTCTAGCTTTGATGAGGTACAGATAATATCTCAACGACGGGATGATCAAGACGTTATGGAGATGTGAACTAGGTTATAGATTACATTCAAGGGTTTACATTTCCTTTCCCCTGTTGTTCACTTTGACTGAATAGAAATAGTTTAAAAGAACTGTTGGTTGCTAAATCCAGCGAGAACTAGGACTATAAAAAAACAGACAGTTGAAGCTTGTCTGAGTGGTTGGCTTGATATAGCCTCAACTGTCAGAGCGGTTGGCTTGATATAGCCTCATCCGTCAGAGGGGTTGGCTTGATATAGCCTCATCCGTCAGAGTGGTTGGCTTGATATGTCCTCATCCGTCAGAGGGGTTGGCTTGATATAGCCTTAACTCTCAGAGCGGTTGGCTTGATATGTCCTCAACCGTCTGAGCGGTTGGCCTGATATAGCCTCAACTGTCAGAGCGGTTGGCCTGATATGCCCTCACCCTCTAGTAACTTATGCTGATTCAGTAAGATCTTTCCACTATAGTGTCCTGTCAGGTCATAATTTTGAGGCCTTTTGTCACCACCCCACACACAGACACAGCTGCTTCCATTAGATTAGGTTTCAATTAATTGTGGTCTATCGTAAAGCTTATTTTGTATCCTTTTGTTTTAGTACAGACTGAACATTAAGAAATATGCAAAGTCCTCTCACATCAAATACTTTGTAACCAGATAGACATTGTCCTTCAAGCGTCTATTTAGTACAAAGTGGCAGTAAGCCAGTAGTATACAATAATGTGCTTCATTTGCAGGATTTATCCCAGTCTTATGAATTCACTCCAGCTACCGGTGAGGCGAAGGAGATACTTAATACCCAGATTTTAAGCCTTAATTTAACCAAAGTGGTGAGATTAATGCATTTACAATAATGAACATCAGCATTCATTACCCCTCACAGGATAATGCACACACACACACACACACACACACACACACACACACACACACACACACACACACACACACACACACACACACACACACACACACACACACACACACACACACACACACACACACACACACACACACACACACACACACACACACACACACACACACACACAAACACACACACACACACACACACACACACACACACACACACACACACACACACACACACACACACACACACACACACACACACACACACACACACACACACACACACACACACACACACACACACACACACACACATAGCTAATGTTAATTAGGAGGAAAAGGAGGTAAGGAAGGAGGAAAAGGAGGTAAGGAAAGAGGCAGTGAGGGGTGTGATGGTAAACACACACACAAACAAGGCACACACACTGTAGATGTAGCATTTTGTCCAGTTTGGGGGACACAGACACACACACACACAGGGTGAGAATAGTCCAGTTTGGGGGAGGATGGGTTTAGGGTGAGAACACACAGTTTGGGGGAGGATGGGTTTAGGGTGAGAATACACACACACACAGTTTAGCTAATGTTAATTAGGAGAAAGTCCAGTTTGGGGGAGGGAAGGAGGAGAAAGAGGTAAGGAAAGAGGCAGTTTGGGGGTGTGTTTGGTAAAACTTAGTGAGAATAGGCTTCAGTTTACTGTAGATGTAGCATTTTGTCCAGTTTGGGGGAGGATGGGCTTAGGGTGAGAATAGTCCAGTTTGGGGGAGGATGGGTTTAGGGTGAGAATAGTCCAGTTTGGGGGAGGATGGGTTTAGGGTGAGAATAGTCCAGTTTGGGGGAGGATGGGTTTAGGGTGAGAATAGTCCAGTTTGGGGGAGGATGGTCCAGTTTAGGGTGAGAATAGTCCAGTTTGGGGGAGGATGGGCTTAGGGTGAGAATAGTCCAGTTTGGGGGAGGATGGGCTTAGGGTGAGAATAGTCCAGTTTGGGGGAGGATGGGCTTAGGGTGAGAATAGTCCAGTTTGGGGGAGGATGGGCTTAGGGTGAGAATAGTCCAGTTTGGGGGAGGATGGGTTTAGGGTGAGAATAGTCCAGTTTGGGGGAGGATGGGCTTAGGGTGAGAATAGTCCAGTTTGGGGGAGGATGGGATGGGTTTGGGGGAGGATTTAGGGTGAGAATAGTCCAGTTTGGGGGAGGATGGGCTTAGGGTGAGAATAGTCCAGTTTGGGGGAGGATGGGTTTAGGGTGAGAATAGTCCAGTTTGGGGGAGGATGGGCTTAGGGTGAGAATAGTCCAGTTTGGGGGAGGATGGGTTTAGGGTGAGAATAGTTCTGGAACACTACTAGTCTGCTGGTTAGACTCTCCACCTCCATTGTTCAGTGACCAACTCACATTTCCTTTTGCCCCAATTTACCAACGACCCCTCTTTCTCCAAACCCCCAGCAATACCCCAGATACCCTCCTAATTGCCCCATATCCCTCCACCTTTTCCCCCATCACTGGGTCCATTTGGATTAGTTAGTGCTCCAGTTACAGCAGTGAACAAGAATTATACACACACACACACACACACACACACACACATATGCATACACACACACATACACACACACTTATACATACATACACACATACACACACTTATACATACACACACACATACACACAATTATACACACACACACACACACACACACACACACACACACACACACACACACACACACACACACACACACACACACACACACACACACACACACACACACACACACACACACACACACACACACACACACACTTATGCATACACACATACACACACTTATGCATACACACACACATACACACACTTATACATACACATACACACACTTATACATACACATACACATACACACACTTATACATACGCACAGTTCATGCAAGGTTCATACAGGCACACCCATGCACGCACAGACAGTGCCAGCCCTTCATGGCACATGAATAAAAAGTGTGCCCTCTTTATTTTCCTTTTGACTACTAAGTGGCCTCACTAATGCTTTCTGCTCTGCCTGGCTTCTGCTCTATGCTCTATGGCACAGGGACACAGCTGAAGAAGTGACCCCTGGAACAATGCATTACAGACAGACACACACACAACCACTACATGGGGCTTGTTTTGACCCTCAGGGTGCCCTGGATTGCCACATCCTTGTTTCTGTGTGTGGACACACTACAGACTGCCCCTGTAGCGATGCTTTCCACCCAAACAAGCATGTCAACATAATGGCTAATATGCCCATGTATCAAAGAGGTCCTCTGCTTACGTCCTCCTTGCTCCTCAACCATTTGAATTCAGTAGAGCAAGATGACTGACTGTGGAAAATGAGGGAAGAAGAAGGAGTAGGAAGAGGAGAAGAAGAAGGAGAAAGAGAAGGAGAAAGAAAGAGAAGTGAGGGGAGAACAGAAAGGAATAATTCCAGTTGACAGTAGCTGCATCATAGCACTACAGGATCTGTCCATGGGGCTGATCTCTGTCTTTCTGTTGGTACTGTAGTGCTCTCACATGCTGTTTGCCAAGGGAATAGGGAGACAGGGATCAGCACCTTGGACAGCTCCTGTAGCATTGATGCACTATGATACTAATGATGATACATGCAGGGCCGTGTGAGTTCATCCTAACCAGGTGGGTCATGGAGAGTTATAGCATACAGTCAGAGTCAAAGAGTCTCCCACCTAATATGATTTTACTGATTTACTTCCTCTGCCTGCCTACTCAGCAATGTGAGACACAGTTCAAACCAGGACCTCGGACAGCAGTGTGTGTGTGTGCCTTCGAGGCATTTTTATGTCCCTTTGCTGCTCTCTTAGACAGTTTCCTATATACTGTAGGTCACAGACTCTGATCTCACTCACACACACACACACACACACACACACACACACACACACACACACACACACACACACACACACACACACACACACACACACACACACACACTCACACTCACACTCACACATGCACATACACAAGAGAGAGAGAGAGAGAGAGAGAGAGAGAGAGAGAGAGATGCACACTCAGCTCTTTGCACTGGGTAATACACTTTCTGATTCTTAATTGAGTAATGGTTAAGCAATGACTGATGTTTAATGCCAATACAAATTTGAGCTTTCCAGACCCCTCCTATCCCCCACTCTCCCTATCAGTCCATCTGTCATTCCCACCATCATTCCCCCATTTGCCAGTCATTTTTCCTGTCATTCCCCCTGTAATTCCCCCTAGTCATTCCCCCTAGTCATTTTCCCAGTCATTCCCCCTTTAATTCCCCCTGTCATTTTCCCCTGCCATTCCCTTAGTCATTCCCCCTAGTCATTCCCCCTGCCATTCCCTCAGTCATTCCCCTGCCATTCCCTCAGTCATTCCCCCTAGTCATTCCCCCTGCCATTCCCTCAGTCATTCCCCCTAGTCATTCCCCGTGCCATTCCCTCAGTCATTCCCCTGCCATTCCCTCAGTCATTCCCCAGTCATTCTGCCCCTCAGTCATTCCCCCTGCCATTCCCTCAGTCATTCCCCCTAGTCATTCCCCCATGTAATTCCCCTTCCCATTCCCCCCTGTCATTCCCCCTAGCCATTTCAGTCATTCCCCCTGTCATTCCCCCTGCCATTTCCCCCTAGTCATTCCCCCCCCTCAGTAATTCCCCCTAGTCATTCCCCCCCCTGTCATTCCCCCTGCCATTCCCTCAGTCATTCCCCCCCTAGTCATTCCCCCTGTCATTTTCCCCTGCCATTCCCTCAGTCATTCCCCCTATTCCATTCCCCCTGTCATTCCCCCTGTCATTTTCCCCCTGCCATTCCCTCAGTCATTCCCCCTAGTCATTCCCCCTTTTAATTCCCCCTGCCCTGTAATTCCCCCATTCCCCCTGTCATTCATTCCCCCCCCCTAACCATTCCCCCTGTCATTCCCCCTGTAATTCCCCCTGCCATTCCCTCAGTCATTCCCCCTAGCCATTCCCCCTGTAATTCCCCCTGTCATTTTCCCCTGCCATTCCCTCAGTCATTCCCCCTAGTCATTCCCCCTTTTAATTCCCCCTGCCATTCCCCCTGTCATTCCCCCTAACCATTCCCCCTGTCATTCCCCCTGTAATTCCCCCTGTCATTCCCTCAGTTATTCCCCCTAGCCATTCCCCCTGTAATTCCCCCTGTCATTTTCCCCTGCCATTCCCTCAGTCATTCCCCCTGTAATTCCCCCTAGCCATTCCCTCAGTTATTCCCCTAGCCATTCCCCCTGTAATTCCCCCTGTCATTTCCATCTGTCATTCCCCCCTGTCACTTCCCATGCCATTCTCCATGTAATTCCCCCTGCCATTCCCCCTACCAGAAGGATCCCCAAAGAGGAGCTTTGACACTCTTCCTCTCTATCCCCCTCCCTAGCTGACTCCCTATTTCCCCTGTCATTCCCCGTCATTCCCCGTCATTTCCCCTGTAATTCTCCATGTCATTCCCCCTGTCATTCCACCCTGTATTTTCCCCTGTCATTCCCCCCGTCACTCCCCCTACCAGCAGGATTCCCAAAGAGGAGATTTGACTCCCTCCCTCCTTTCTTCCCCTGTCATTCCCCCTGTCATTTCCCCCTGTCATTTCCCCTGTCATTTCTCATTCCCCCTTCCAATTCCCCTGCCATTCTCCCTACCAGCAGGATCCCCATAGAGGAGCTTTGACTCCCTCCCTCTTTCCTACAGTATGTGTCCCTCTGATCTCTAGATGTCTTTTCTGAGGATAAGAGTCCCCCCCTATTCCCTCCAGTATGTGTCCCTCTGCTCTCTAGATGTCTTTTTTGAGGATAAAAGTCCTCTATTCCCTGTGTAGCAATGACACATTTAGAGTCACTGTGGAAAATGTGTGTGTGTGTGTGTGTGTGTGTGTGTGTGTGTGTGTGTGTGTGTGTGTGTGTGTGTGTGTGTGTGTGTGTGTGTGTGTGTGTGTGTGTGTGTGTGTGTGTGTGTGTGTGCTCGCTAGTAGAGGTCATCGTGCTAGTGACCTCAGACGCTCTGAAACCTACAGAAGCACAGTTACCTAGGATTCAGAAGCATGGAGATTGTTCTGGATCACGGTGCTTTTTGGGCACACATTAAAACATATAAAGAGCCTATGAAGTGGTTCCTACTATAGAGGTATCCAATGCCATCCATTGGAAGCCATGAATGGGTCTATACCATACCGTCTGCCTCCACTCTCATAACAGAAACCCGTTCAGACATCGAGACGGTTGAGTGGGCAGTGTAGGTTTACCTTCACAAAACAAAAGGCCATGCTGTGTTATATGGTACAAGGTGATGTCAGCTCTCACAAGGTCCCAGCTGGCAGGCAGACTACTGTGTGTTTCTCTGTCTTCCTCTCCTTCTGTCTCTCTGTGTCAGACATATCTGACTGGCGAGGCTGAATCGATGGGCCAGCTCGTCTCTCTGCTCTGTGCTCTAACAGCATGGTTACATGGTTACACATGACTGATGCTGTGGATTAATTCCGACGATTAATGATCACATACTCTTTCTATCTCTTTCTTTCTCTCTTATCTCTGCTGTTTCCTCCCCTTCTTTCTCTCTCTCTCTCTCTCTCTCTCTCTCTCTCTCTCTCTCTCACTTTCTCTTTCTCTCCCTCTCTAGCTTTCTCTCTTCATTCTCTCTCATTCTCTCTCGCTCTGAGGAAGGTGAAAACATTTAAATTAACAAAATTACAAAAAAGGAAAGACCTGAGAGCACAACTTCACTCGAGGGACAACATCACACACAACACAACACATTACAAAAGATCACACACACGACACATTACAAAACAACACAATGTAACACAAAATACCTTCATTTGCATTTTCATTTAATTGTATTTGGCCCATAGCGCCTGTGTAGCAAATCAATCTTTCTAACTCCATTTCCAATATATTAAAGGGAGACGGGAGAAAAGAATAAAGGGAAGATATTGATTGTCTGAGTGTACATTGTCTGTTCGCAGATTGAACACTTCATATGAATTACATTATATTGCTGTTTGTTGTGATTTTTTCTCCTTTTCTGTTACTTTATCCGTGGTAGAGAATGATGACGGTAATTTCATGTGGCGTAGTCAAGGGACCTGATTGGCTGTTGTTGGGGTTCTAATGGTGTTGATTGGCTCGTGTTTGGGTTGTAATTAATTATCAAATCACATTTTATTCGTCACATGCGCTGAATACAACCTTACAGTGAAATGCGTACTTACAAGCCCTTAACCAACGATGAAGTTTGAAGAAAATACCAATAAAAAAAAGTTTAAAAAAAATAACAGACAAGAAAAACAACTAATTAAAAGGCAGCAGTAAATAACAATAGCGGGACAATACAGGGGGTCCTGGAAGAGAGTCAATGTGGGGGAACCAGTGTCGAGGTAATTTAAATAATTATATACATGCAAGTAGGTTTGTTAAAGTGGCTATAAGTAGATAATAACAGAGAGCAGTAGTAGTATGTGGAGGGGGTTTGCACAAAGTCTGGGTAGCCATTTGATTAGCTGTTAAGGAGTCTTATGGCTTGCGGGTAGACCTGTTTTGGACTGGGGTTCCTCACCAACAGCCAATGAAATTGCAGGGCACAAAAAATACAAATGAACAGAAATCTCATAAATCAAATTTCTCAAACATACAAGTATTAGGCACCATTTTAAAGATAAAATTCTCATTAATCCAGCCACAGCGTCTGTTTTCAAAAATGCTTTACAGCGAAAGCTCCACAAACGATTATGTTAGGTCACCACCAACTCACAGAAAAACCCAGCCATTTTTCCAGCCAAAGATAGGAGTCACAAAAAGCACAAACAGAGATAAAATTAATCACTAACCTTTGATGATCTTCATCAGATGGCACTCATAGGACTTCATGTTACACAATATATGTATGTTTTGTTCGGGAAAAGTTCATATTTATATCCAAAAATCTTATTTTACATTGACGTGTTAGATTCAGTAGTTCAAAACATGCAGTGATATTGCAGAGAGCCACATGAATTCACAGAAATACTCATAATAAATGTTGATGACAATACAGATATTTACATTAAACTTTAAATACACTTCTCCTTAATGCAACCTCACTATCAGATTTCAAAAAAACTTTACGGAAAAATCATAATCTGAGATCGGCGCTCAGAGCCCAAACCAGCCAGAGAAATATCCGCCATGTTGGGTAGTCAACATTATTCATAAAAAGCATTATAAATATTCACTTACCTTTCATGATCTTCATCAGAATGCAGTTCCACAATAAATGCTTGATTTGTTCGATAATGTCCATTATTTATGTCCATTTATGTTGTCGTGTCTTTGGCTATGCGGGATTAAGTGATATGACATGCTATTTTATAAAATCCTTTCTCTGTAATTAATATTAACTGATTGAGCTAATCATGTAAATGGAATTAACTAGAGAGTTGGGGCGCCACAAAATAATATTTATAGAGCTGTCATCTTCCGAATAAACTCTTAACCTCTCTGGCCCACCCGGGACGCAACCGCACCCCCTGCCAAAAATACATGCAAATGCGCTACGCCAAATGCTAATAGCACTCGTTAAAACTCAAACGTTCATTAAAATTCACATGTAGAGTAGTCAATTCAAACTACACTCGTTGTGAATCAAGCCAACGAGTCAGATTTGTAAAATGCTTTTCGGCGAAAGCATGAGTAGCTATTATCTGATAGCAGGCAACACGCCGAAATACCAGAAGGGACGTAAACAAAGGAATTAGCATAGCCGGCGCTACACAAAACGCAGAAATAAAATATAAAACATTCATTACCTTTGACGAGATTCTTTGTTGGCACTCCTATATGTCCCATAAAAATCACAATTGGGTCTTTTTTTTCGATTAAATCGGTCCTTGTGTACCCAAAATGTCAATTTATGAACACCGTCAGATCCAGTAAAAACACATTTTTTAAACGCGACGTTATTTTTTTAAATTAAAAAAGTTGCCTATAAACTTTGACAAACCACTTCAAACTACTTCTGTAATCCAACTTTAGGTATTACTAAACGTTAATAAACGATCAAATTGATCACGGAGCGATCTGTATTCAATAAGCACGAGTTTGGGTAACGTAGCTAACTTTTCCGGTTCCATTGTTTACAGCTTTGGACTTGACAACCTGGATGTGGCTATTACTCAGATGACCAAGGATTTAGTTGAATCGAAATCACAACACTGGCGACATCGTGTGGAAGCTGTAGGAACTGTAATCTCACTCTTAATTATTTTTCCTTCCAATAGACAATACATGGGCTGGCGGATTGATTTTTTCTTCGTCGATTTAGTGACCAGGTTTTCTGGCGATTTTGACCACGGAACTCGTTCTGTTATAGTCACAGACACCATTGAACCAGTTCTAGAAACTTCAGAGTGTTTTCTATGCACACATACTAATCATATGCATATACTATATTCCTGGCATGAGTAGCAGGACGTTGAAATGTTGCGTGATTCTTAACAGAATGTTGAAAAAAGTAGCCCGATCTCTAAGAGGTTTAAAGACCTAGCAATATTTACATCAACAGCAGTCAATATTAATCGTCATCTTAATTCAGTCTCATCTGAAAGTTGTAAATTCTTGGTTATCTGCACGAACCCTGACTAACAAGTTGAATCAGCAATACAAAATTGGGTTTAATCATTTATTTTCTAAATACCTAACCAATCACACAGAATTACATATACAAAGAATGAATCATACCTTGATTACAAATTACGTCATCAAGGAAATTGTCCCTGGCGGAGGGAACAGATATGACAGCTGGTTACACAAAAGAAAAGGGTCTGGGTTTGAGTGAAAGAGCGGGAAGACTGAGGGACAAAGAGAGAAGCTGTGCTATCGTAGATACAGTATCGTATGCATTCTAAATTACCGCCCATTGGGAAAAGGAAAATGCAATAAATATTTACTCGGTGCTGCACTTCGGTAGGTTGGTGGTAGATGGATGGCCGTGTTGACAAACCGAGTCCTTTGTCTTTTGAAGTATGTCTCTGGTGGTCAATTGGATACATTGTAGTAACGTTGTTTTCTGGTAGATGGGATACTCTGTCTGTTATTTCCTAGCCCGCTGAGGTTGGTTTACTTCTGTAGTTGACATGTTAGTCCTTTTAATGCAGAGGCTGCAGACCTCATGTACTTGGAACAGGAGGTTACATTTTCGTCAAGGCTTTATATAGTGGAGCAAGAAGGGTGTGTCTGAAAAGTTTTATAACCCTTGTCTCTACACAGGGACGGGCCACTGATTGAGCGGAGCCCTAACCTTATGAAATCCCAAATCGCTCATTTGGAAGCTAAAATTACATTTAATCTCTTCACCAATAATTTTATATTCAAACATTTAAATTCCATGGGACTCCATTAACTACAATGTGCATCCTTTCCACTGTAGAGTTTATGTCACCCTATCATTGATTAGAATGTCCCAGATGACAACCGAACTGACATCATATTCATTAAGTACCACCGCATATGTTCAATTGGTCAGATTACCAGAATATAGTTAATTTCCCCCCCACCTTCTGATGTTCCCAGAATCTCTATGTTAACCAAAGGGTTTTCAAATTTCATATCAGTAGGGTAGAGAGAAGGAAAGGGGGGGAAGAGGTATTTATGACTGTCATAAACCTACCCCCAGGCCAACGTCATGACAATGTCCAATAGCTTCTTCTGTTAGTGCGTTTGATAAACAATCCAAAACCGCGATATGGTCCATTCGGACGAAATGTTCAAAAAGTTATATTACAGGTCGAAGAAACTTGTCAAACTAAGTATAGCATAAATCTTTAGGATGTTTTTAACGTAAAAGTTAAAAACATAAATTCCATTGTCTATAGAATTGCACTGGAACGAGAGCAACCTCTCAAGTGAAAGCGTGTGACTGAGAACAAGGCTGTAGGCAGACCCCTTTGTCAAACATCTCCCATCCGGCCCCCTTCACATGAGCAGCCTGAAACCACATTCTAAAGATGGTTGACATCTAGTGGAAACCTTAGGAAGTGAAAAATAACACATATCCCACTGTGTATTCGATAGGGGTGAGTTCCAAAACTACAAACCTCAGATTTCCCACTTCCTGTTTCCCACTTCATGTTTGTAATACAGGGTCCCGGGTGCTGGTACAGAGTCAATGTGGAGGCTATATACAGGGTGATACGGTACAGAGTCAATGTGGAGGCTATATACAGGGTGTTACGGTACAGAGTCAATGTGGAGGCTATATACAGGGTGTTACGGTACAGAGTCAATGTGGAGGCTATATACAGGGTGTTACGGTACAGAGTAAATGTGGAGGCTATATACAGGGTGTTACGGTACAGAGTCAATGTGGAGGCTATATACAGGGTGTTACGGTACAGAGTCAATGTGGAGGCTATATACAGGGTGTTACGGTACAGAGTCAATGTGGAGGCTATATACAGGGTGTTACGGTACAGAGTCAGTGTGGAGGCTATATACAGGGTGTTACGGTACAGAGTCAGTGTGGAGGCTATATACAGGGTGTTACGGTACAGAGTCAGTGTGGAGGCTATATACAGGGTGTTACGGTACAGAGTCTAAGTGGAGGCTATATACAGGGTGTTACGGTACAGAGTCAGTGTGGAGGCTATATACAGGGTGTTACGGTACAGAGTCAGTGTGGAGGCTATATACAGGGTGTTACGGTACAGAGTCTAAGTGGAGGCTATATACAGGGTCTTACGGTACAGAGTCAATGTGCGGGGGCACTGGTTAGTTGATCTACTATGTACAACTAGATAGAGTGTCCGACTCATTGAAGAAAAACTCTTCGACCAGTTTGAGGTGAGCAATCTCAGTTCTGATGCTTAGGAGCTATTTTCGGTTATAGGAGACGTAGCAGCAACATTATGTGCAAAACAAGTTATGAACAACGAGAAAAAACAAACAAAATAGCAAGGTTAAGGGATGATAAAACGTCAGTCCTACCCACCGGCGCCATCATTCAAAATCAATCTAAATTAGGTTTATTGGTTGGTGTTAGATTCTAATGATGATGATTGGTTGGTGTTAGATTATAATGATGATGATTGGCTGGTGTTAGATTTTAATGATGTTGCCGTGCTACATTGGAAGAAACAGTTGGGATTTCCCTAACATTGTATGATTTATTTTGTAGAGCATATTAAGAAAGAGAACAGAAACATAATGTGTCTAGTAGGCAGTCAGCTGTCTGTCTGTAGAGTGATTCATGGAAGGAGACAAGCACCATTTCCTAACCAAGCTATAACTCTCTGCAATCTCCATATTTTCTCTTTTTTTATTTTTTATTTTACTTTTATTTATACAGGTTTTTCTCATTTAGATAATAATCTCTTTTCCAAGAGAGACCTGGTCCAATAGCAGCACGGGGAACAATGGTTCAGACATACGTACACTAACACAATATTAAACAAAACTATATACACACAAACAGTACAACAGATACATATTACAATAAAAACACAAACATCTTGATTAAAAACACCTGGTCTAAAAACAATTACACTCTTCTATGATATAGACATCGATCAAGTGTTTAAACTCCACCAACAAAACTAGAGTTTGGTAGAGCAGTCACACACACACACACACACACACACACACACACACACACACACACACACACACACACACACACACACACACACACACACACACACACACACACACACACACACACACACACACACACACACACACACACACACACACACTCAGAGGCAGACAGACACAAACAAACACACACAGGCAGAAACATACAGACAGACAGACACACACAGGTGAATAAGCAGGTACATCTACTGTAAAAAACACATCTAGAGGCTATTATCAAGTAATCACACACTCACACCCATGCAGTAGTGATGGAGAGGACTCCTCTCCTTTCTCAGTGGCAGAGATTAAACATTACACACAGAGATCATTGTTCCCCCTGTTCTGCTCCGTCTCAGTCCACACACACACACACACACACACACACACACACACACACACACACACACACACACACACACACACACACACACACACACACACACACAGGCAGAAACATACAGACAGACAGACACACACAGGTGAATAAGCAGGTACATCTACTGTAAAAAACACATCTAGAGGCTATTATCAAGTAATCACACACTCACACCCATGCAGTAGTGATGGAGATGTTGGTTGACTCCTCTCCTTTCTCAGTGGCAGAGATTAAACATTACACACAGAGATCACTGTTCCCCCTGTTCTGCTCCGTCTCAGTCTACACACACACACACACACACACACACACACACACACACACACACACACACACACACACACACACACACACACACACACACACACACACACACACACACACACACACACACACACACACACCTGTTTGTGTTCCTGCTAATTCTGCCTGTAACAGAGTCTGTCTCCCCAGCAAACCACTGAGCCTTGCAGACAGAGACGCCAATCAGTTAAACATGAAAATGTCAATCCTCATATTGAACCATTCAGCTGTGTCTGTTCAGTATGCATGAACACAATGTATTCTGACGTCACTAATCAATGTCATTCTGACGTCATCTTCTGCATATCAATGGTTAAATGAGACAGAGAGGAGTGCTACCCAGAATGGCAAGAGCTAGTGACTTTTACTGCAGTTGGTTAAATCAGGGTCACACAGTGTTTCTTGGAAGTGTTACATCTCACACACATCTCACACACATCTCATGCACATCTCACACACATCTCATGCACATCTCACACACATCTCATACACATCTCACACACATCTCACACACATCTCATACACATCTCACACCCATCTCATACACATCACACACACATCTCATACACATCTCACACACATCTCACACACATGTCATACACATCTCACACACATCTCACACACATCTCATACACATCTCACACCCATCTCATACACATCTCATACACATCTCACACCCATCTCATACACATCTCACACACATCTCACACACATCTCACACACATCTCATACACATCTCACACACATCTCACACACATCTCACACACATCTCACACACATCTCATACACATCTCACACACATCTCACACACATCTCACACACATCTCACACACATCTCATACACATCTCACACACATCTCATACACATCTCACACACATCTCATACACATCTCACACCCATCTCACACACTTCTTATACACATCTCACACACATGGTCATGGGCTTAAAAAAGGACCATGTCAGATATAGATTTGAAAGTTATTCAATTTTGAGTTTGCATCCCAATATTAGACTTTATATACATAACACTGAAATATAACACAAACGTTTGACATAGAAACATCGGATTTCCTGTTTAAAAAAATATATACATGTTTATTAATTATGCAATTATGAAAAATATGAATAACATTCCACCCATGAGGCCACAAGAAGGGGATTTGGTCATTTGACTGCAGGAAAGGGATATGTACATTCAGTGGGCTAGTATGGGCTAATAATATTATTAAACATGATCTTGAGTCATATGTGTCTTGGGTTCGTATCCTGTTCTATCACATAGGCAGTTATTTATAGTCCACTGGCAAGGCAGAGAGTTTAACCTGTTTGACTGACACCTCATATCTTTTGCCACAGACTCTCTCTCTCTTTCTCTCTCTCTCTCACTCTGTCTCTCTCTCTATCACTCTCTCTTTCTCTATCACTCTGTCTCCCTCTCTCTCTTTCTATCACTGTCTGTCTCTCTCTCTCTATGACTCTGTGTCTCTCTCTCATTCACTCTCTATCACTTTGTGTCTCTCTCTCTTTCACTCTGTCTCTCTCTCTATCACTCTCTGTCTCTCTCTCTATCACTCTCTGTCTCTCTATCTATCACACTCTGTCTCTCTCTCTTTCACTCTGTCTCTCTCTCTATCACTCTCTGTCTCTCTCTCTTTCACTCTCTGTCTCTCTCTCTTTCACTCTCTGTCTCTCTCTCTATCACTCTGTCTCTCACTCTTTCACTCTCTGTCTCTCTCTCTTTCACTCTCTGTCTCTCTCTCTTTCACTCTCTGTCTCTCTCTCTTTCACTCTCTGTCTCTCTCTTTC
This sequence comes from Oncorhynchus masou masou, assembly GCF_036934945.1. Classification (NCBI taxonomy): domain Eukaryota; kingdom Metazoa; phylum Chordata; class Actinopteri; order Salmoniformes; family Salmonidae; genus Oncorhynchus; species Oncorhynchus masou. Next base: position 15,261,852 of record NC_088220.1, on the reverse strand, counting down.
ACTCTCTGTCTCTCTCTCTATCACTCTCTGTCTCTCTCTCTCTCTCACTCTATGTCTCTCTCTCTCTCTCTCTCTCTCTATATATATATATATATATATATATATATATGTCTCTCTCTCTCTCTATGTCTGTCTCTCACACACACACCTGTCTGTCAGCCAGACATTCCCCATGGTCCACTCCTTTACACAGACAGTGGTAAACTGTGTACTAATTTACATCTTATTCAGTATGCAGAACCCTAAAGGCCCAGGTCGAAAGTAGTGCACTATAAAGGGAATATTGTGCTAGTTGGGATACGGACGTGCTTTCGGTGCCAGGCCTGTCAGCCCTGTGAGACTGGAGGAAACCACAGACAGCTGTTATCTCATTTCAGCTAATGTGATTTGTGCTGTGTGTCTGCTGGTCACTACTACATGGACTACACACTGATTGAGATAATGTAAATAAGACAAGGCTTCATTTACTTCATTATTGGGGTTTTTCCCTCCTCTTCCATCTGTCCCTCCTTCTAGTTCCTGGTGTAGTTTTATTTGATGGATGTGTAATGTCTCTTGTTCATTCCTGGCAGATTCATTCAGTGGTGTGTGTCTGTGTGTGTTTACCATTTGACAGACATGGGGTAATTGGATATGAATGTTCAGCCCACTCAGTTACAAATTAATTGAAGAGAACCATAGTGCTCTGGACAACAGTAGTGCTCTGGACAACATTAGTGCTCTGGACAACAGTAGTGCTCTGGACAACACTAGTGCACTACACATGCAATAGTGTGGCATTCTGGATATAGCCAAAATGAACAAAATAAAGAAGCTATGAAGGGAAGGAGACATACTGTCATACTATTATCACAGGGCCATAATTACCTTACTCTTTGTGTGTGTGTGTGTGTGTGTGTGTGTGTGTGTGTGTGTGTGTGTGTGTGTGTGTGTGTGTGTGTGTGTGTGTGTGTGTGTGTGTGTGTGTGTGTGTGTGTGTGTGTGTGTGCATATACGTGTGTTTATTCCATCCCTACTGTGTCTTAGAACCATGCATTCATCTTTCCTCATGATATATTCCTCAGGGATTCCTCCAATGACATTAGCTAGACTGTGGGCCAGGGATCATCAACTCGATTCAGCCACGGGACCATTTTGTTCTTGAGAGAATGGTCAGGGGGCTAGAACATTATTACAAATAATTTGTAGACTAACAATTGGCCGCAAGAAGCCCAAACAGAAGCCCAAACTATAATTTAAAAACTTGCTTACATTTGTATAGGATCACTTAAATCTCTCTACAATTAAATTCACTTGGAGCTGATTTGCTGTTGTTTTTACAGTCTTTCATGTCCAAAAATTTAAACAAGTAATTTTTTTAAACATTTGTTTTTTTGGCTCTATGAGGGCCCCAAAAAAATCACCCAAGGGCCACCAGTTCGGGAACCCTGTTGACTTGGTGTCCTCCTTAAGGTGGAATAGGCCCATCATTGGGTGTGTGTGTGTTTGTGTGTGTGTGTTTGCCCACAAGCATGTGTGTGTGACTTGGCCCATCACGGTCCAAGCTCCAAGGGCCCTCTGACAGCATTCAGATACGGTAAAGAGCAGCCAAGTAGGAGTCTATGGACACAGACGATTACATGAAGAATATGTCAACAAGATATTCCACCACCAGCTCAACAGTTATTACTGCTCTTCCTGGTGATTCTAATAACACTACACACAAAGATAACAAATAATAACATGGTGGAGTTAAATAGCTATCTTCCTGAGACAGTGCTGAAAAGGTTGGTGGTGGTACACACCTAATTTACCACCCACATGGGTAGATACAGAATACTTATATCAACGTAAATGGAACAACAACAAAACATACACGGTATATAAAACCTTAATGGAAAGTGTTATGAGAAAAGGCACTATATGCTACAGTTATAACACCACTACAAATATTTTCAAAAATGACAGACTAATCATCTTGTAGGACGATTTATTATTGAAAAACATATTGTCTTTCCTCTGTGTCTGAAATGGGAATGCAGACACCTGTTGATTTAGCATCCAAGAATAGGAGTATTCAGCACTGCTATGCCCCGAGCTTAGACCTTCTCTTTCTCACTATTGATGGATCTACACCCAGACAATTATCACACCACTCGTTAACACAAAGAAACATACTTCTCTTTGTTTGTTTGTTTGTGTGAAAATGAACAAGTTGACACATCCTCCTGCCTCTTTTGCACCTCTGGGAATGGAAGCCTTGTTGGAATAACAGGCTACGACTTCAGCTGTTCATGGATTCTCTCGGTTCATCACTCTGTTTCTTCATCTGTTTGATATAATTGACAATGTCAAAAACCCTGAATGTTTTCTTTCTTTCCTTGGCTTCTTTCCCTCAACTAAATGACGGGAGGTCAACCCTTCCCCTGAACTACTGGCTATGCAGGCTTTTGATCCAGCCATGCTCTAACACACCGGATTTAACTAAGCAGCTGACGAGCAGCTTAGTGGTTATGAGTGACATACGAAGCAGGTAGTTTAAACTTTAGAATTTTGGGGACGAACATGGATCCATGAGAACCAGACAGCTGTCAGGGGTCCTGATTGGAGGGGCCTACTTCTGGTCACATGACCCAAACGAAGTGTGTCCAGAGCCGTGGGAATACTGCTGTATATGGCTATTTACTTCCTCTGAGCTATCGGCTGGGGAACTGCAGAGCAGAAACCGGGGGAGCGAGGGATAGAAATAGAGAGAAAGGGAGAAAGAGAGAAACATGGAGAAAGAGGGGAACTCAATTAAAAACAAGCTGTGCTCTGTTCCTACGTTGTCCCTCCAGCATCCTCACCCCTTCCTTCCTCCACCTCCCATTTTACTTTTCCCCCTTCCTCATCACCCCCTGCTGATCTGTCAGCTGTCTAGAAGCATCCAGACGTGTGCTGTGAAGGTAATAACCCAAACACATGCACGCTCTCTCACACACACACACAAACACACATTCACCACAGCAGGGAGAGATCCACCTAAACCAAACATGTTACACCCATTGCTCCCCAAAATAAATGCTTATTTGGCCCCTGTGACTCTGATGTCATTTATGTAGGATCTTACCAAACCAACCCCCAGCATCCCTACTGTACCTTTTAGAGTAGTCTATCACAGAGAGACAGAGAGAAAAAACGAAGAAAATGAACAACAATGAAAACGGTTTGATGAAGAACGCAAAAACCCAAGAAAGTAATTGAGAAACCTGTCCAACCACAAACATGGAGACCTAGAAAACCTGAGCCTACGACTTCACTATGGTGAATCACTTAAACAATACAGAAATGCAAGTCAGGAACAGTGCATCAGAAATCAGCTCAATGTAATTGAAGAATCCATCAAATCTAATCACTTCTGGGAAAATTGGAACACAATAAACAAACAACAACACAGAGTTATCTATCCAAAACGGAGATGTCTGGGTAAACAACTTCTCCAATCTTTTTGGCCCTATAACAAAGAACAAACAGCAAAAACATACACATTATCAAATACAAATGTTAGAATCAACCATTAAAGGTCAGAACCCACTGGATTCTCTAATTACCTTGAGTGAACTACAGGACATAATACAAACCTTCCAACCCAAAAAGGCCTGTGGTGTTGATGGTATCCTAAATGAAATGACAAATTATACAGACCACTTTATATAAATAAATTTGATTTGATTTGAAAACAAAGGCAAAGTCTTGTCATGCTTTGTTGATTTCAAAAAAGCCTTAGACTCAATTTGGTACGAGGGTCTGCCATACAAATTGATGAAAAGCTGTGTTGGGGGAAAAACATTCAACATTATAAAGTCCATGTACACAAACAACAAGTGTGCAGTTAATATACACATATTACTTTCCATTTGGTGAGACAGGGATGCAGCTTAAGCCCCGCACTCTTCAACATAGAGTGCATTTGGAAAGTATTCAGACCCCTTGACCTTTTCCATATTTTGTTACGTTACCTTATTTTAAAATTGATTAAATACATGTTTTCCTAATAAATCTACACACAATACCACATAATGATGAAACGGAAACAGGTTGTAACAAAATGTGGAAAAAGTCAAAGGGTCTGAATACTTTCTGAATATACTGGATATATCAACGAATTGGTGAGGAACAGTCTGCAGCACCCGGGCTCACCCTACTAGAATCTGAAGTCAAATGTCTACTGTTTGCTGATGATTTGGTGCTTCTGTCCCCAACCAAGGAGGGCCTACAGCAGCACCTACATCTTCCTTACAGATTCTGTCAGACCTGGGCCCTGACAGTAAATTTCAGTTAGTCAAAAATAATGGTGTTCCAAAAAAGGTAAATTTGCCAGGACCACAATACAAATTCCAGCTAGACACCGTTGCCCCAGAGCACACTATACGTACCTTGGCCTAAACATCAGCGCCACAGGTAAGTTCTACAAAGCTGTGAACGATCTGAGACAAGGCAAGAAGGGCCTTCGATACCATCAAAAGGAACATAAAACAGCATCCCAAATAGGATCTGTCTAAAAATACTGGAATCAGTTATAGGTTCTGGGTTCCGCTCACCAACCAAGAATTCACAAAATGGGACAAACACCATATTCAGACCTCTCAAGAGAAGACAAGCTATGTGCACACTGCCCACAAAATGAGGTGGAAACTGAGCTGCACTTCCTAACCATCTGCCAAATGTACGACCATATTAGAGACACACATTTCCATCAGATTACACAGACCCACAAAGAATTCCAAAACAAACCCGATTTTGATAAATTCCCATATCTATTGCATGAAATACCACAGTCTGCCATCACAGCAGCAATATGTGTGACCTGTTGCCACAAGAAAAGGGCAACCAGTGAAGAACAAACACCATTGTAAATACAACCCATATTTATGTTGATTTATTTACCCTTTTGTATTTTAACTATTTACACTTCGTTACAACACTGTATATAGACATAATATGACATTTGAAATGTCTTAATTCTTTTGGAACTTTTGTGAGTGTCACTTAATTTTTTATTGATTATTTCACTTTTAATTATCTATTTCAGTTGCTTTGGCAATGTAAACATATGTTTCCCTTGCCAATAAAGCCCTTTAAATTGAAATGTAATTAAGAAGAAGAGATAGGGAGATAGAGGGAGAGAGAGAACGATAACCTAGTTCCTCTAAGCTTTGATCATTTGAATCAGCTGTGTATTGTTAGGGGAAAAAAACTACATGTGCACCCCTTGGGGTCCCCGGGACCGAGTTTGGGAAATGCTGTGTTAGACTATCATATCAGTCCACACACACACACACACACACACACACACACACACACACACACACACACACACACACACACACACACACACACACACACACACACACACACACACACACACACACACACACACACACCAGAGACAGAGAGGATGTTTGTGCACATTGGTTGCAGTATGAAAATAGTCAGAGAGAGGGGAAGCAAACTGTGTATGGTATTAAGCCTTCTATAATGTATGTTTCAAAGCTTGCTGGGGCTACACCATTCTATTAGCACTGAGCGGTGCTGTACACAGGATTTACTTCACAGATTTCCTTCTTTGACCAAATGCACAAGAAATCCTACACATTTATTTCACTTGTCTTTCTTTGGAGAAGCTTTAATTGAATTAAGCGTCAAGTTAGCACTATATGGAGAGAGGAGAGGAACAGAGAGAGGAGTGGTTCATTCAGCCTAATAAGGTTGTGTCCATGGAGCAGCGATAATGCTTAGCTTGCTAATCAGTAGTAATTCTGTAAGTTGAGGTCCTTTAATGAGCCAATTTGCATTTTGATAATTAATCAACATTGATTTTATAATTAACAGTGCAATGCATCTTCTCACTGTTGGCTGAGAGTGCACACACACACACACACACACACACACACACACACACACACACACACACACACACACACACACACACACACACACACACACACACACACACACATATATGCAGGCACACACACACTCAGGCAGGCACACACACACTCAGGCAGGCATATACACCCACACAAACACACACACACACACACATACACAACCTCCCAAAGACCCATGTATGGTAACCCTTGTGGATGGTGATATGATTGGCTTTGATGAATGAGTCAGAAGGAACAAGGTTGAACAAGGTTAAACGGAAGGGCTGACTCTGTGCAAGCTGTAATGGCCAAGAAAGCACCAGAGACTCAGTCATAACTAACTAATGTATATCGAGCTAATAAGGCTCAAGGCTCTTTAGCTAAGCCACATACATTAGCTTTTGATAAGCAAATTGGTTATTATGAGGCCCAGGTAGCTTTCGCTTATGTGCTTGGCAATAGGTATGATGGGTATGATGATGAGTTATGCCTAATTGTTGGCCTGTGGTGAGCACAGGCTTTAGCTTCTGATAGCTAAAAGGTCTGGACGCTTATTATAGATGGTGCTAAGTAGGCTGAGACAACGTTAGTATGCAAGCGCTAATGGCAAAGGGTAGGAAAACATCTGGGGCTGAGCATTAAGCTAGCTAGGCAGTAGCATGAAGCTTTAGCTTGTTGTACTAACTGAAGTTTATAAAGAACAGGGCTAATCTCCTAGCATTTCTATGTGTGTGGACTTTAGTGCAGACAATTGGCAAAGTGCAGATTTAATACTGCTGATATCACAGATTTACAATCCCCCCTCCTAACTACTTACGGTGAGGGGACGAACTAACCATGGTTGAGTCCCAAATGGAACTCTACTCCCTATTTAGTGCACCACTTTTCACCAGGACCCATAGGGAATAGGTAGGGAATACACAGGCATACACAGTCAACATGTGTCTGATGTCTCTTTTGAAACAGCTTTTTGCTGTTTTAGCTTAACATTTTTGGGGTTTATTTATTTTATGAAGCTGACTGTTGTAGCTTACATCTTGTATTTTGGGGTTGGTAGCAGGCACATACGCACTAAGGCACACACACACAGTGGTGTAAAGTACTTACGTAACAATACTTTGAAGTACTGTTAAGGCGTTTTTTGGAGTGTCTGCACTGTACTATTTCTATTTTTGACAACTTTTACTTTTACTTCATTTACAGTCCTAAAGAAAATAATGTAGTTTTTACTCCATATATTTTACCTGACACCCAAAAATGACTCGTTACATTTTGAATGTTTAGCAGGACAGGAAAATGGTCACACACTTATTAAGAGAACATCCCTGGTCAACTGTACTGCGTCTGATCTGGCAGACTTACTAAACAACGAATACTTTCTTTTTAAATTATGTCTGAGTGTTGGAGTGTTCCCCTGGCTATCTGTAAATTCCAAAAACATGAAAATGGTGCTGTCTGGTTTGCTGAATATAAGGAATTTGAAATTATTTTTATTTTTCACTTGATTCTTAAGTATATTTAAAACCAAATACCCTGTAGACTTTTACTCAAGTAGTATTTTACTGGGTGACTTTCACTTTTGAGTAAATGCTATTAAGTTATCTTTACTTTTACTCAAGTATGACAATACTGTACTTCTTCCAACACTGCATACAAACGTAGACACACACACAATAATGCATGCACACACACACACACACACACACAGCCAGGGACATACACACTCATACATCATGTATTTTTGGCATGGTATAGTTTTTTATTTGAAGCTGTAGCTTATTATCCAGCGTGTATGTTTGGGGTTGACAGAGTGCTGTTAGTTAGGTCTACTTGCACCTGATGAAAACTTTAGGGGTTAAAAAAACAGGGGCACAACTTTCACCAGGGACGGGGGGACATACCCGCCCCACACACACACATTCTGAAATAGCATTTTTGTCCCGCCCAGTTTTATAATTGGAATGTGATACAAAACGAGGCAACGGTGTGCTTTAGGACCATGCGGACGCCTCCGAGCGGTCAGGCAGGCTGTTGAGTGTTTATCCAACCGGTTTAAAAATATTAAAATAAAAAACATTATGCCCCCCCACTTCTAAAACCAAAGTTACGCCCCTGTAGGCAACTATTTTCCAATGAATCATTTTGGGAGTATGTTAGACAAACAGTGAGCAGCTACAGTCCTACTTTCATTTGCATCTTTGTTAAACAGCGCACCTGTGTTTTTACCCTCAAGAGATGCATTGTGCACCTCTGCCTCTCCTCTTCTTATTTCCTTATACACTCTAGTTACTCTTTCCCTTCCTCGTTTAAATACGCAATCTGCATGAATCAAAGAACATTCTCTCTTTGTTCTGTGTTTGTTCTAGCCTGTTTAGGTCTTGTCATTGTCACAAGGGAACTTAGATCTAACGGAATGCACCTTTAACTGAAACGGAACCTAATTAGAATTCCAAGGTTTACAAGTTCACCAGGTACTTTTAATTCCCCAGTTATGTATTAGACCCTCCTTTATTGTTAAATCTTCATCAAAGCAGCCACAGGGTTCCCTAACAAGGTGTTTTCGAATAATCAAGCTTTATTATTCTGTCTCTGTGGGGAAATATGCAGTTAGCTTATTGCTTCACGCCCAACCAAACTCGAACTTTTAACATTGTCTCCCTAGTTAACTGAGGTAATTTCCCTTTGCTGATAGTTATTGTGTGTTGCTATAGGTCCTAATACACAGAAGCCATTATAAGGCAATATGAATAGGAGCTACACAGTGGGCAAAAACGGGTTGAATCAATGTTGTTTCCACATAATTTCAACAAAAACATTAAATGTGATGACGTTGAATCAACTTTGATAACTGACTGGCAAAAAATAATTGACATAAGGGAATTGGGCATTTTTTTTACTTTTAGCCTAAATCCAATGACATGGTGACATGTTTTGTTGATTTCATGTTGAATTAACGTTAGTTGACAACTCAATCAAATGTAAATAAAAAGTAGATGTTGAACGACGTCTGTTCCAGTGGGTATTGGCTTGAGGATGAGGATGTGGTGGATACAGATGAAATGGCATAAAGAACTTGGTTTAGCACAGCAGATACATGGTCAAAAATCATATTCAAAGCACGACCAAGTACTGTCATGTTGTATATGTCATATAACTATAGTGGCCATTTCCAGTGGTGGAAAAAGTACCCAATTGTCATACTTGAGTAAAAGTAAAGATAGCTTAATAGAAAATTACTCAAGTAAAAGTGAAAGTCACCCAGTAAAATACTACTTGAGTAAAAGTCTAAACGTATTTGGTTCTAAACATACTTAAGTATCAAAAGTAAATGTACTTGCTAAAATATAATTAAGTATCAAAATAAAAGTATAAATCCTTTCAAATTCCTTATATTAGCAGACGGCACCATTTTCTTGTTTTTAAAATGTAAACTCAGCTAAAAAAGAAACATCTCTTCTTCAGGACCCTGTCTTTCAAAGATAATTAGTAAAAATCCAAATAACTTCACAGATCTTCATTGTAAAGGGTTTGAACACTGTTTCCCATGCTTGTTCAATGAACAATAAACAATTAATGAACATGAACCCGTGGAACGGTTGTTAAAAATCTATTAGGGTTCCCCTAAGCTCGAATCACATTACCGGGATAGATTTGACAACATCCGGTGAAATTGAAGAGTGCCAAATTCTAACAACAGAAATATAAATATTTAACATTCATATAAATACAAGTGCAATACATCAAAATAACGGCTAACTTCATGTTAATCCAGCCGCTGTGTCAGATTTCAAAAAAGGCATCACAGAAAATGCACACCATGTGATTATCTGAGGACAGCACCCCGCATACAAACACATGAACATAATTTTTCAACCAGGCAGGTGCAACACGAAAGTCAGAAATAGCGAAATAATAAATGCCTTACCTTTGAAGATCTTCATCTTTTTGCAATCCCAAATGTCTCAGTGACACAATGAATGGTCGTTTTGTTCGATAAATTCCTTCTTTATATCCCCAAAATGTCCATTTATTTGCCACGTTTGATTCAGAAATACCCCCGGATCCAACTCGACCAACATGACTACAAAGTATCTAATAAGTTACCTGTTAACTTGGTCCAAACATTTCAAACAACGTTTCTAATCCAACCTCAGGTAACCTAAAATGTAAATAATCAATAAAATTTAAGATGGGATAAACTATTTCCAATACCGAAAAGAAATAACTCGCACCAAAAGACTTGAGTCTATCTGAGTGACACATGGAAAGAATAGGACTACTTCTTCATTTCTCAAAAGAAAAACATCGAACAATGTCTAAAGACAGTTGACATCTAGTGGAAGCCATAAGAACTGCAATCTGGGCCCTAATAAATCAGGTTTCCCATAGAAAAGCATTGGAAAACACAATGACCTCAAAACATTTTTTTCCCTGGATGGATTGTGCTCGGGGTTTCGCCTGCCAAATCAGTTCTGTTATACTCACAGACATTATTTTAACAGTTTTAGAAACTTTAGAGTGTTTCCTATCCAATACTACCATGCATATGCATATCCTAACTCCTGGGCCTGAGTAACAGGCAGTTTACTTTGGGCATGCTTTTCATCTGGATGTGAAAATACTGCCCCCTAGCCCAAAGAGGATTTAAGACACTAATAGCTTACCGACGGTAGGCAATTAAGGTCACAGTTATGAAAACTTAGGACATTAAAGAGGCCTTTCTACTGACTCTGAAAAACACCAAAAGAAAGATGCCCAGGGTCCCAGCTCATCTGCGTGCACATGCCTTAGGCATGCTGCAAGGAGGCATGAGGACTGCAGATGTGGCCAGGTCATTAAATTGCAATGTCTGTACTGTGAGACCGCTACAGGGAGACAGGATGGACAGCTGATCGTCCTCGCAGTGGCAGACCACGTGTAACAACACCTGTACAGGATTGTTGCATCCGAACATCACACCTGTGGGACAGGTACAGGATGGCAACAATAACTGCCCGAGTAACACCAGGAACGCACAATCCCTACCTCAGTGCTCATACTGTTTGCTGAGAGAGGCTGGGCTGAGGGCTTGTAGGCCTGTTGTAAGGCAGATCTTCACCAGACATCAACGGCAACGTCGCCTATGATTACAAACCCACCTTCGCTGGACGAGACAGGATTGGCAAAAAGTGCTCTTCACTGACGAGTCGCAGTTTTGTCTCACCAAGGGTGATGGTTGAACTCGCGTTTATCGTCTACGTAATGAGCGTTACACCGAGGTCTGTGCTCTGGAGCAGAATCAATTTGGAGGTGGAGGGTCTGTCATGGTCTGGGCCGGTGTGTCACAGTGTCATCGGACTGAGCTTGTTGTCATTGTAGGCAATCTCAACGCTGTGCGTTACAGGGGAGACATCCTCCTCCCTCATGTGGTACCCTTCCTGCAGGCTCATTTTCCAGCATGACAATGCCACCAGCCATACTGCTCCTTCTAAGCACGATTTCCTGCAAGACAGAAATGTCAGTGTTCTGCGATGGCCAGTGAGCACGTCTGGGACCTGTTGGATCGAAGGGTGAGGGCTAGGGCCATTCCCCCCAGAAATGTCTGTGAACATGCAGGTGCCTTGGTGGAAGAGTGGTGTAACATCTCACAGCAAGAACTGGCAAATCTGGTGCAGTCCATGAGGAGGAGATGCACTGCAGTACTTAATGCAGCTGGTGGCCACACCAGATACTGACTGTTACTTTTGATTTTGACATCCCCCCTTTGTTCAGGGACACATTATTCCATTTCTGTTAGTCACATGTCTGTATAACTTGTTCAGTTTATGTCTCAGTTGTTGAATCTTATGTCCATACAAATATTTACACATGTTAAGTTTGCTGAAAATAAACAGTTGACAGTGAGAGGACGTTTCTTTATTTGCTGAGTTTAAGTATAGCCAGGGGTACACACCAACACTCAGACAAAACTTACAAATGATGCATTTGTGTTTAGTGAGTCTGCCAGATCAGAGGCAGTAGGGATGACCAGGGATGTCCTCTGTTTAGTGAGTCTGCCAGATCAGAGGCAGTAGAGATGACCAGGGATGTCCTCTGTTTAGTGAGTCTGCCAGATCAGAGGCAGTAGGGATGACCACATGTTCTCTGTTTAGTGAGTCTGCCAGATCAGAGGCAGTAGAGATGACCACATGTTCTCTGTTTAGTGAGTCTGCCAGATCAGAGGCAGTAAGGATGACCACATGTTCTCTGTTTAGTGAGTCTGCCAGATCAGAGGCAGTAGGGATGACCAGGGATGTTCTCTGTTGAGTGAGTCTGCCAGATCAAAGGCAGTAGGGATGACCAGGGATGTTCTCTGTTTAGTGAGTCTGCCGGATCAGAGGCAGTAGGGATGACCAGGGATGTTCTCTGTTTAGTGAGTGTGCCAGATCAGAGGCAGTAGGGATGACCAGGGATGTTCTCTGTTTAGTGAGTGCCAGATCAGAGGCAGTAGGGATGACCACATGTTCTCTGTTTAGTGAGTCTGCCAGATCAGAGGCAGTAGGGATGACCACATTTGTGTTTAGTGAGTCTGCCAGATCAGAGGCAGTAGGGATGACAAGGGATGTTCTCTGTTGAGTGAGTCTGCCAGATCAGAGGCAGTAGGGATGACCAGGGATGTTCTCTGTTGAGTGAGTCTACCAGATCAGAGGCAGTAGGGATGACCAGGGATGTTCTCTGTTGAGTGAGTCTGCCAGATCAGAGGCAGTAGGGATGACCGGGGATGTTCTCTGTTGAGTGAGTCTGCCAGATCAGAGGCAGTAGGGATGACCACATGTTCTCTGTTTAGTGAGTCTGCCAGATCAGAGGCAGTATGGATGACCACATGTTCTCTGTTTAGTGAGTCTGCCAGATCAGAGGCAGTAGGGATGACCACATGTTATCTGTTTAGTGAGTCTGCCAGATCAGAGGCAGTAGGGATGACCACATGTTCTCTGTTTAGTGAGTCTGCCAGATCAGAGGCAGTAGGGATGACCACATGTTCTCTGTTTAGTGAGTCTGCCAGATCAGAGGCAGTAGGGATGACCACATTTGTGTTTAGTGAGTCTGCCAGATCAGAGGCAGTAGGGATGACAAGGGATGTTCTCTGTTGAGTGAGTCTGCCAGATCAGAGGCAGTAGGGATGACCAGGGATGTTCTCTGTTGAGTGAGTCTGCCAGATCAGAGGCAGTAGGGATGACCGGGGATGTTCTCTGTTGAGTGAGTCTGCCAGATCAGAGGCAGTAGGGATGACCACATGTTCTCTGTTTAGTGAGTCTGCCAGATCAGAGGCAGTAGGGATGACCACATGTTCTCTGTTTAGTGAGTCTGCCAGATCAGAGGCAGTATGGATGACCACATGTTCTCTGTTTAGTGAGTCTGCCAGATCAGAGGCAGTAGGGATGACCACATGTTCTCTGTTTAGTGAGTCTGCCAGATCAGAGGCAGTAGGGATGACCACATGTTCTCTTTATAAGTGTGTGAATTGGACCTGCTCAGCATTCAACATGTACCGAGTACATTTGCGTGTCAGGAAAATGTATGGAGTAAAGTAAAAGCAAAAGTTGTCAAAATATCATTTGTAAAGTAAAGTACAGATACCCCAAAAAATGACATAAGTAGTACTTAAAAGTATTTTTACTTAAGTACTTTACACCACTGATCATTTCCCCTAAATAGGCCACAAACATTTCATGTTGCTAAAGAGACTCGAGCAGATCACGATTTGGCGACATATTCATGTCTCACACACCTCCCCTGTAGTACTGGCAAAATGTAGATGTCTGCCTAAATAGACCAAAGTAACTGCTATTCATCTGTAATTACAACGTTCTGACATGTAAAAATGTTTGGAAAGAAGACATCTGGGAGATTGTGAGGATATTTTCAGAAGATAGATAGGAGTTACATTGTTCAGAATACACAATTTCAAACACACAGTTAATATATATATATATTTTTTTATTATTTTGAAAGTCATCTTCCATTGACAAGCTATTACTGAATCATTGATGCCCAGAGCTGGAAACACATCAGATGGCTTCCACAACATGTGAACAATATCAGAAAAAATGGGATTGCTAGACAGATGATAATGGACAGATGTTTTAGTAAGTTGTGTCAGGTTTGGTAACGGGAGGTTTCCAAGTCTCTGAGCCAGGTAGCAAACGTTTGCATAAAAAGGTTCTAGGCCTTGCTTTATCCCACCCAGGTCAATTGCATATCCCTGGAAAGCTTATCTCATTGGCTACAAGACTGTCAAGGTACCATAGTAGCCAATCCCCTGTGTAATGGATGCCTACAGCGTGTAAGCAGACAACATGATATTTTTGATGTGCAAAGATTTAGTCACTCGTGGACAGTCAATGTTGCTATTAAGCCATATATAATCAGATAACATTATGCTAGATTTGTTACTACCAAGCTAATGATTCATTTGATACCCCTCATGCAGCTATAGCTCAAACACAGACCAAATCAAAGCTTACCTTGTAAGATATGTGCTGTTGGTTGAAAACATTGTGTAAAAGAAACATTTTGAATCTTGGGCAAGCTCAATCAATTTTACTTATCAGGGTGAACAGGGCAGAACCAATGACGGTAGGTCACAGGCAGACAAATGCTATATCCTCGTGATCTGTGGAGTCCTGGCTTTCAGGGTGTATCAACGTATTCCTCGTGATCTGTGGAGTCCTGGCTTTCAGGGTGTATCAACGTATTCCTCGTGATCTGTGGAGTCCTGGCTTTCAGGGTGTATCAACGTATTCCTTGTGATCTGTGGAGTCCTGGCTTTCAGTGTGTATCAACTATATCCTCGTGATCTGTGGAGTCCTGGCTTTCAGGGTGTATCAACATATTCCTCGTGATCTGTGGAGTCCTGGCTTTCAGGGTGTATCAACTGATATCCAGGGTGTATCAACGTGATCTGTGGAGTCCTGGCTTTTAGGGTGTATCAACGTATTCCTTGTGATCTGTGGAGTCCTGGCTTTCAGGGTGTATCAATGTATTCCTCGTGATCTGTGGAGTCCTGGCTTTCAGGGTGTATCAGCTATATCCTCGTGATCTGTGGAGTCCTGGCTTTCAGGGTGTATCAACGTATTTCTCGTGATCTGTGGAGTCCTGGCTTTCAGGGTGTATCAACTATATCCTCGTGATCTGTGGAGTCCTGGCTTTCAGGGTGTATCAACGTATTCCGTGTTTACTTTGTTTACGCTTCACAACGCTAACCGGAATGTAGGTAGCAGCCATCTAGAAAGGTCATCGGCTCGGCCTGCCCTTGTACATTCCTATGCCCATATGGTAGTAAGTCACACGCAAGCTCAGTCAATAGCCAAGATACTCCGTTTTCCGTAGTCCCCCTGCTTTTGCAAATAGGGGCTACCGTTCTCATACCAGACTGCATTTAATCAAACAAATCTAATAGGGTCCCCAAATATGGGGAACTTTACATTTAAGAGGTTAGAATAATGTTGTTGTCAACATTTTCCCTCCCCTTGAGTAATCATACAGGTCACAGAGAAAAGCTTTCACCTGGCACTTCCCAGTTGATCTCTAGGGGTTTGACTACGCACAGTAACGGTTTGAGAATGTAGCCTTTCCTTTGTCACCTCATAACAGGATCATTCGGATTGCCACGCAAGCCTCGCTCTCATGTGGGTGCTAGAAAGCAGGTTAGGTAGTGCTAGGTATCAACAGGGAATCCAGGAATCCAAAGTTTTGTCGCACATTGTCCTTCCCTTTTGAAATCCACTGTCATGAGGCGATGAAACTTCAGAAGTCATTCCTTTTCAATGTAGGGAATGGAAGTGGGCGGGGGACCGTTGGGCAATGCCAGCCTGATAGCAAGGGAGGGTGAACAAGGCAGGACCAAATGTGTAGAAATGCACTGTAATTCCCATAATATGGTCAACTTTATGTCATGTTTTCCTTTCCTTTTGTCAAGTTAGGGCTGACAGAAAACATGCATTTTTGCTACAATTCAGTGCAAAGCAAAAGTGTATTTTCTTGTAAAACAAGTTTCGCCCTTTTTCTTTGGACATGAGCACAAAAATACAGTTTCCAATCACCTTCCTTGGCCGTTTGACAAGTTAGAACTACCCTCTGACAATGATGAAAATACAGTACATCGTGTATAAGTAGGCTCTATCATGTAAATAAAAAACACACTGTAAAACTTTATATGTTGACTCAATGCTGGTATAAGTCTAGTGACCCATAATATTAGCATTTATAACGCCAGGATGCTTGATTAGTTTTGTGCTGATACATTATGCCTATATACTTTATAAAAAAAGACTGAACTCGAGAAATCGTTTTCATTTTGCAATGTCTTTCTTCGTTTTTTCCCCTCCATAGCCTAAATGTGTCTTCTTCTGTTTCATGAAAATATTTCAACTCACATATCATCATCACATCAACGTATCCGCCAAAGGCATCAGCAGGCAGATTGCAGCCCATATGATCTGCTAATGACCGTTGACTTGACCGTGAGCGCGCTTTGGAACGCCCGGGGCTGAATGGAACGGGAACTCCCCCAGCCTCGCTCCCTCGCGCCTCCCGCGCGCAGCGTCTCGGATTGGGCACCGCGCTCATTCAAGAGAATGCCTGCCTGCGGTGGGTGCGTATATGTTCGTGTGTTTCGCATCTTGTGTAGAGATACAACGCTCCGTGTGTTTGAATCTGTCACATCTACTGTTCTCTGATTGGAAGGAGAGGAAAATAACCTGCTGGGTTGCATGGTCCATTTTGATGATCGATTCCCCAGGATTCAGAAGCCTATTTTTTCTCTCTCCTCTCAGCGTCAGCCTGTCTATATTTGTTAGGGTTGGTGGTTCAAAGTATCTATTCAGGGGAGGTCTAAAATAAGTGTAGGTTATTTTTGACCGTTTGTCTGGAGTGGAGGAAAAGTTTCCGTTGTAAAGAATTATGAAAAGAGAGCCACGCGACTGAGACACAGGTAAGGAATAATGTATTACATTTGGAACGATGATGGTGGCTCTGCACCTTTCCACATCACTGGTTCCAATGCAGTGTTTGTTGCCTATTATTGTGCTTAAAAAAAGAAAGTATATATCGCATAAATGTGCCTGCATCAGTGTTATCACACCCTGTGGGAGACAAGGGCTGCGTTGTAGCCTGCGATGACATTGAGGTTTCATGTGTGTGTGTGTGTGTGCGTGCGTGTGCGTGCGTGTGCGCGAGAGCAGTGGATACTGCGTCGTAGGTTGTTTGTTTCCGAAGTCTATCCCCAGAAGAGAAAGGAGGACGAGTGTGTGTCTGTCTGAGTCTGAGTGACTGTCTGAAAGGACCCTAGCCTCTCAGCTAAGATGTCTGACTCTGCCAGGATTTGAATGATCTTTGATGCTACTGCTACTGTGTCCGAGTGGTGTGGGGATGTGAAGGGAAACGAGAGAGAACCAAGCTATTTTCCCTTTACTGACTCTTCTCTCGCCAGAAGCGCATGTCGCTACAGAATAGCCTACCAGCACTGAATCCAGCTCCCTGTTATCACTGTAGCACCTATTAGAATATAGACGAGTTACCTTAGTCTTAAATTCCGTTCCTTGAGGTAACGAGTCTGCTAGTCAGTTAGTCTTCTTTAGCTGTTGTTGACACAGTCAGCAGTAGCCTGCTGCATGTCACAAACAGTATAGGACATAGGCGACCTTGTGAACACTGTGGTGTTGCTGTATCTACACCGCTCATCTACCTCCAGCAGTGCAGTGATCGGACCTGCCGTACGGTTGTTGAGTCATGCAGTGCTCAGCTCACTATTAGTTCTGCTCTGACGCCTGTAGATACCGCAGCGCTCTAGCTCTCTCTGACCCGCCGTGTGTGTGTGTGTGTGTGTGGGGGCAGGCAGCTGGCTACTGTCACTTTATCATAATAAAGCGCTCGCCACTTCCATGCTGCCACAGCTTGACCTGTATCTGCCGCTGTCACAGCTTGACCTGTATCTGCCGCTGTCACAGCTTGACCTGTATCTGCCGCTGTCACAGCTTGACCTGTATCTGCCGCTGTCACAGCTTGACCTGTATCTGCCGCTGTCACAGCTTGACCTGTATCTGCCGCTGTCACAGCTTGACCTGTATCTGCCGCTGTCACAGCTTGACCTGTATCTGCTGCTGCCGCTGTCACAGCTTGACCTGTATCTGCCACTGTCACAGCTTGACCTGTATCTGCCGCTGTCACAGCTTGACCTGTATCTGCTGGTGTCACAGCTTGACCTGTATCTGCCGCTGCCACAGCTTGACCTGTATCTGCCGCTGTCACAGCTTGACCTGTATCTGCCGCTGTCCCCTCCGAGGTCACTAGGCTAAAGCTATATCTCCATAGGGAATGGTCAACTTGGTGCGTTCCCTCTATGCCCGGGCCTGTCTGCAGAGACGTAGGCAGACATTGCTGTGTTGCTGGTCATGAGTAAAAATGACTAGGCCAACATTTTCCAGAAGAAGTACAGAAAAAATACCCAGACATCAGTGGTGTAGTCATGGTGCATGGAGAAGTGGGTGTACTCTATTTTTGGCAAAAATATCCCAAATGGCCTGCCTGGGGAATGGAAGGTGCCCTGTGTGAAAGATTCTATGATAACCTGTGTGAAAGATTCTATGATAACCTGTGTGAAAGATTCTATGATAACCTGTGTGAAAGATTCTATGATAACCTGTGTGAAAGATTCTATGATAACCTGTGTGAAAGATTCTATCATAACCTGTGTGAAAGATTCTATGATAACCTGTGTGAAAGATTCTATGATAACCTGTGTGAAAGATTCTATGATAAACAGATGTAGGCAACTGAAAATGACCAATAATCTTGACAACGTGAAAGGCATCCGTCATGATATACAGAATTAAATAGGACTTATAGACCTAGCATTTATGGCTGATATGTTAGGCTAAGTGGCCAGATAAACACAGAGGTAAGAACATGAACAGATGTATGTGGTGCTGTGTTACATGAGAACGGGATCATCCAGGAATTCCTACACTTCACAGCAGCTGAAGGTTTGGAGCTCGTCGCTGCAGATTGATCTCTGTACTATACGTTTTACTACAGGACATTCATGGGTTACAATTCCATACTGTGGTTTACACATATTTCTACCCTAATATGACTATTTAATTCATAACTTTTCTAAGCTGTACCATTTGCCACATTCTTTCTGTAGGCCTAGGCTATTTAGTCTATAGAGAAAATGGTGATCGCTACCGGAGTCAGGGCCCTGGCCTAAACATCATAGCCTGTCACTCAAGCTCTTCTATTGAGAAGCAAAATAAAGAGGCTAAACTGTAGAAGTCGTGAGATTTGTGAATAAATGCACAATTCCATTTGTGAATGTGAATGTCAGGAGTCAGTGAACAGAACGGAGTGTGGAGCCACTGTCCATGTTGCTGAATAACATGTGGTTTCACCCAACAACAACAACAAATCCCTTGACAACAAGCCTGTTATTAATGCCAAGTAGGCGGCGCAACTGCACAACTACACAACCGCTTACAACAACACCTCTGACAACACAGGCCGACTGTCCGACTCCGACAGTAAACAAACATAATGAAATACACAACATGTCTATCACTTACATAGAGAGAAGGAGAGAGAGAGAGAGACATATTCTACAACAGCAGACAAGTGCAGTGATAAAATAGCAAAAATGATACTCTCACAAAATACGGATAATGGTTGAAGTGTTCAGTCCGATAGTCCAACCTCATGAAATAATCAACACATTATCAGATCGACCACTCAAAGGAGCGATCTAATGTACAGGCAAGAACAGGTGGATTCAGGACCAAGGTCAGCGCATACGCAGGGCACCAGCTCGGCACTGGATTGAAATATACACAAACAGTTTATTGCACTATTGCACAAAGAAGCAAAGAAGAATAGAACACCCTGAAAGTGTTTTCATGAAGCCCAAAGTGCACACTTTCTGACATGAATTCTGCCACACACAATACAAGCACTTTAGGCCGACATGTTGAACTGTACGGTGGATCTGAAATGAATAGCTCACGTTGAATAAGCAACATGAAGTCATTATATATAATACCACAGCAGGTATGAATACAGCAGCCCACTGGAATCAGCTGACTTAAACATGGCCTACCAAGGCAGGCCTGAAAACATGACATCCTCATACATTGAACATTGAACAATAAAGCAACATGCAACAATTTAAAAGATTTTACTCAGTTACAGTTCATATAAGGAAATCAATCAATTGAAATACATTCATTGGGCCCTAATCTATGGTTTTGACATGACTGGGAATTCAGATAAGCATCTGTTGGTCACTGATACCTTTAAAAAAAAGTTAGGGACGTGGATCAGAAAAACCAGTCAGTATCTGGTGTGACCACCATTTGTCTGATGCAGCGCGACACATTTCCATCACATAGAGTTGATCAGGCTGTTGATTGTGGCCCGTGGAATGTTGTCCCGCTCCTCTTCAATCACTGTGCGAAGTTGCTGGATATTTGGAGTGAGCTGGAACACACTGTCGTACACGTCGATCCAGAGTATCCCAAACATGCTCAACGGGTGGTGACATGTCTGGTGAGTATGCAGGGCATGGAAGAACTGGGACATTTTCAGCTTCCTGGAATTTTGGACAGATCCTTGCGACATGTGGCTGTGCATTATCATGCTGAAACATGAGGTGATGGAGGCAGATGAATGACAAGACAATGGGCCTCAGGATCTCATCACTGTATCTCTGTGCATTCAAATTGCCATTGATAAAATGCAATTGTGTCCGTTGTCCATAGGTTATGCCTGCACATACCATAACCCCACAGCCACTCTGTTCACAATGTTTGACATCAGCAAACCGTTCACCCACACGACGCCATACCCACTGTCTGCCATCTGCCCAGTACAGTTGAAACCGGGATTCATCTGTGAAGAGGACACTTCTCCAGCGTACCAGTGGCCATCAAAGGTGAGCATTTGCACACTGAAATCAGTTACTCCGCCAAACTTCAGACAGGTCAAGACCCTGGTGAGGACGACAAGCATGCAGATGAGCTTCCCTGATACGGTTTCTGACAGTTTGTGAAGAAATTCTTTGCTTGTGCAAACCCACAGTTTCATCAGTTGTCCAGGAGGTCCAAGTGAAGAAGTTGGATGTGGACGTCCTGGGCTGGCGTGGTATCACGTGGTCTGTGATTGCGAAGCTGGTTGGACATACCGGCAAATTCTCTAAAATGTCACATTTTCTGAAACGCCAAATTCTCTAAAACGCAGTTGGAGGTGGCTTATGGTAGAGAAATTAACATTCGATTATCTGGCAACCGTTTAGGTTCTTGCAGTCAACATGCCAATTGCACGCTCCCTCAACTTGAGACATCTGTGGCATTGTGTTGTGTGACAAAGCTTCATATTTTAGAGTAGCCTTTTATTGTCCCCAGTACAAGGTGCACCTGTGTAAGGATCATGCTGTTTAATCAGCTTCTTGCCACACCTGTCAGGTGGATGGATTATCTTGGCAAAGGAGAAATGCTCACTAAAATGAATGTAAACAAATTTGTGAACAACTTTTAAGATAAATAAGCTTTTAGTACATATGGAACATTTCTGTGATCTTTTATTTCAGCTCATGAAACATGGAACCAACACTTTACATGTTGAGTCTATATTTTCTTGTTCAGTATACATAGCCTAATACCACGGAGGGTATGAATACAGTAGCTCACTTTGATGTAAACACATAGACCTGGACTTCCATTGGCCGGAATGAAAACATTAGGCTAAACCATAAATAAACAGTATTCAGGCTTACCTTTCTGTTTCATGTTTTACAGCACAAGATGTAGACACTTGGTGTGGAAGATGGAGATAATATATCATAGGTCAATGAGTCACTGATTTCCCTTTCAAAGGACGATAGGACTGTTTGAGATGTGCAGTCAGCATGCAAGATCTGATGGATGATTTGATTCGACCTGTAGTGGAGAATAGACTCTTGGCAGAACATGAAGACATAGGAAAGGTAATGATGGACCTTAGTAGTCTATTGATGTTAGGGAAAATGGCAGGGCTGAAGCTGTCAAAAACTTCAATAAGGGATGGGAATTCCTGATGGATGCCTTGCAAAGGTGTTTCGAATAGTCATCTCTAACAAATGAGCCTTCCATAGTGGCCTCTGGGAAATATCTACACATTGGACAGAAAACATTGTCCCCTGTCCAACTGTATTCCAGTCAATTAAACATACCACTTCCATGATGAATACTGCATTTTCCAATGATCACTGTAGTGGGGAATACTTGCGTTTTAGTGGTACTGTATGATTGCAATATAACCAATTAGATCCCTCTAACTTCCTACTACATTTTTCAACATTTCTGATTAGTCGGGAGACAATACAAAGAACAAATGAAATGTTTAAATATATTTTAAACCCTCCTGATTGGGTGGGACAGTGTTCAATCTTGCAAGGCCTCTGCCCGGCTCTGTCGTAGCTTTGCGTCTGTCTGTCTGTCTGTCTGTCTGTCTGTCTGTCTGTCTGTCTGTCTGTCTGTCTGTCTGTCTGTCTGTCTGTCTGTCTGTCTGTCTGTCTGTCTGTCTGTCTGTCTGTCTGTCTGTCTGTCTGTGTCTATTAAAAGAAGATGTTCTAACCTGCAGCCTCATGGTGATTGGTTTAAACCTGCAGCCTCATGGCGATTGGTTTAAACCCCACTCCAACTGATCCCACGTGTCGTTCATTCAGGGCAGAATCCTTAGCTACTCCGCATGTGTCCATATAGCCTCTGACTATTCACTCAAATCTCTGATTTGTATCACATCAGGATGTAAGGAGTTTGATATAGAGTGTGTTACATGGTAGCACACCCCACTGGGCTTTACACTTTCATTCATCCGCTGCTCTGTCTTTTTCAGTCTCTCTTTCTCTCTCTCTCTCTATGCTTTCTTCTTCTCTGTGATCCCTGTCTGATCCCTCCATCCCTCCCTCTGAGAGTGGCAGATGAATAAGTGAGAAGGCACAAATCTCTGATGAGATCATTAAGGACGCAACCATACACACACATACACACACACACACACACACACACACACACACACACACACACACACACACACACACACACACACACACACACACACACACACACACACACACACTCTGCAGTGGTCAGAGAGCAAACGTCCGATTAACCCTAATGTGTCCTCATCCTCTCTTCACCTGCCAGACTGCATTACTTCTCTGTGTGTGTGTGTCTCCTATCTGGCTGTGGTCTTTGGTGTTACTAAGAGCTCACAGTGGACAGCAGGCTGCGTCAGCTACAATCACCACACAAGCCCTCAGGCTGCCCTACTTGGCTTGGCTTGGCACACACACACATACACACACAGACACACACAGCATGGTTTGGATGGGCTGTGAGGGAGATGGCCCAATCTCACAATTTTCTTCATACAAGCTAACCTTCACAACCATTGTCTAACTACCTGTCTGTCTTTAACTGTCTACTGAGTAATGTCTAACCACCTGTCTGTCTTTAACTGTCCACTGAGTAATGTCTAACTACCTGCCTGTCTTTAACTGTCTACTGAGTAATGTCTAACTACCTGCCTGTCTTTAACTGTCTACTGAGTAATGTCTAACTACCTGTCTGTCTTTAACTGTCTACTGAGTAATGTCTAACTACCTGACTGTCTTTAATTGTCTACTGAGTAATGCACTGTTATGAGATGAGATGACTCAGGCCAAGTACTTCATCATCTCTCTATCTCTCTCTCTCTTTCTCTCAATTCAATTTTAATTGAAGGGGCTGTAATGGAATGGGAATCATAGGTTTACATTTCCAATGCAAATGAAATAAATAAACAAAAGTATAATAAAAAATGAACAGTAAACATGACACTCACAAAAGTTCCAAAAGAATAAAGACATTTCAAATGTGACTGTATGTCTATATACAGTGCCTTGCAAAAGTATTCGGCCCCCTTGAACTTTGCGACCTTTTGCCACATTTCAGGCTTCAAACATAAAGATATAAAACTGTATTTTTTGGTGAAGAATCAACTACAAGTGGGACACAATCATGAAGTGGAACGACATTTATTGGATATTTCAAACTTTTTTAACAAATCAAAAAAACTGCAAAAAATTGATCTCTGAATGATCCAATGTTGACCTAAATGACTAATGATGATAAATACAATATTCAGTCCCCCTTGCACTGTGATTGTTAATACTGAAGAACAAGGAACACACCAGGCAGGCCCGAGATACTGTTGTGAAGAAGTTTAAAGCCACCTTTTGCACTGTGCAAGCGATAAATTGAAATACAGCTGCAAATCTACCAAGAGCCCCTCTAAACTTTCAGCTCATACAAGGAGAATACTGATCAGATATATGTCTCTGGATGAACTCAGTTTTGTACATCGTATATTGCAGACTGGCAAGAAGAAACATTTTTTCCCATTCAAACTCCTGGTCAGATGCAAAACATGCAAAACATTATGTTTGGCGTAAAAGCAACACAGCATCAGTGAGGTTGGATGGAGCAGGGACATTTGGGAAGATGGAACAATTCTGGAAGTTTTCAGTTCTTTCCACAGATTCTCAATACAATGGAATGGTTTTTCCAGGTGTTAGAATGGCCAAGTCAAAGTCCAGACCTGAATCTTTCAGTGCCTGTGTGTATTATTATGTGGCTGATGGTGACCCTAGTTGGTCCTCAGACAGAAGGTGTAGGGTGCGCTGGGTATATTATTATGTGGCTGGGGGACCCTAGTTGGCCCTCAGACAGAAGGTGTAGGGTGCGCTGGGTATATTATTATGTGGCTGGGGGACCCTAGTTGGCCCTCAGACAGAAGGTCTAAGGTGCGCTGTGTGTATTATTATGTGGCTGTGTGACCCTAGTTGGTCCTCAGACAGAAGGTGTAGGGTGCGCTGGGTGTATTATTACGTGGCTGGGTGACCCTAGTTGGCCCTCAAACAGAAGGTCTAGGGTGCGCTGGGTGTATTATTATGTGGCTGGGTGACCCTAGTTGGCCCTCAGACAGAAGGTGTAGGGTGCCTGTGTGTATTATTATGTGGCTGGGTGACCCTAGTTGGTCCTCAGACAGAAGGTGTAGGGTGCGCTGGGTGTATTATTACGTGGCTGGGTGACCCTAGTTGGCCCTCAGACAGAAGGTGTAGGGTGCCTGTGTGTATTATTATGTGGCTGGGTGACCCTAGTTGGTCCTCCGACAGAAGGTCTATGTTGCGCTGGGTGTTATTGTATGTATTTCCGGTTTGAGTCCATAAGGAGTCTCTCTCTCTCTCTCTGTCTCTCGCTCTCTCGCGCACGCTCTCTTCAATTCAGTGGATTTTATTGACATTACAATTTAAATTACTTACATTGTCAAAGTATATATGTAACAGAAAACAGTGGGACCAACAGCAATAATTATAGTAGTGGAAATGGGATTACCATTAACACAACTACAACAACAATATCTCTTTATCTCTCTCTTGCTATCTCTCTATCGCTCTCTCTCTCACCATCTTTCATTTTCTCCTTCTCCCTCCCTGTCCTGCTCTCTCTCTCAATTCAATTCAAAGGGCTTTATTGGCATGAGAAACATGTTTACATTGCAAAAGCAAGTGGAATAGACAATAAACAAAGTGCAATAAACAATATTTGTCTGTCTCTGTCTCTCTGTCTCTCTCTCTCTCTCTCTCTCTCTCTCTCTCTGTTTATCTTTGTCTCTGTCTGTCTCTCTCTCTCTCTCTCTCTCTGTCTGTCTCTGTCTCTGTCTCTTTCTCTCTCTCTCTCTCTCTCTCTCTGTCTCTGTCTGTCGCTTTGTCTCTGTTTTTCTCTCTCTCTTTCTGTCTCTTTGTCTCTGTTTCTCTCTCTCTCTCTCTCTCTCTCTGTGTCTCTGTCTGTCTCTGTTTTTTTTGTCTCTTTTCTCTCTCTCTTTCTCTCTCTTTCTGTCTCTTTGTCTCTGTTTCTCTCTCTCTCTCTCTCTCTCTCTGTCTCTCTTTCTGTTTCTTGTCTCTTTTTTTCTCTCTCTCTCTGTCTCTGTCTGTCACTTTGTCTCTGTTTCTCTCTCTCTCTATTCTGTCTGTTTGTCTCTGTTTTCTCTCTGTCTCTCTCTGTCTCTGTCTCTGTCTCTGTCTCTGTTTCTCTCTCTCTCTCTGTCTCTTTGTCTCTGTTTCTCTCTCTGTCTCTCTCTCTCTCTCTGTCTCTGTCTCTGTCTCTGTTTCTCTCTCTCTCTGTCTGTCTCTTTGTCTCTGTTTCTCTCTCTCTCTTCTCTGAGTTTCTCTACTATTATTTTCTTTCCATCTATATGGGTTATGTATTTGTATAGTAACTAACAGCTGTAGAGATGCATAGAGACAGCATCCATCTTCATTACGCTGAAATGAGCTCATGGTTAGACATATCTCTCTCACTCTCCTCTCACTCTGTGTGTGTGTGTGTGTGTGTGTGTGTGTGTGTGTGTGTGTGTGTGTGTGTGTGTGTGTGTGTGTGTGTGTGTGTGTGTGTGTGTGTGTGTGTGTGTGTGTGTGTGTGTGTGTGTGTGTGTGTGTGTGTGTGTGTGTGTGTGTGTGTGTGTGTGTGTGTGTGTGTGTGTGTGTACTCTATCCTGCCTGACAGATGATGTTGGGGATTTTCAGGCTTCAGCAGATTAGTGGATAAACCCTAAATTACCACACACACACGGCCTCTTCTCTCCAGGGACTGTGCCCTCTCAGCCAGGCCAGAGGCCTAGTCACACTGACCCTCTTAAAGGCTTCAGAAGCACTAATACACATCCAATTCTGTGTGTGTGTGTGTGCTTTTGTGTGTGTGTTTTAGGGCTGTTTCAAAACTAACAGCTGACTGAAGACGGGTTATTTTCTTACTTATTTAGTTTAGGCTACTTTTTCTATTTTGTGATTTGTATTTAGGATTTCTACAGATCAATAGGCAAAAGGCATTGGATAAGGATGCTTTAACCTAAGCCAATGTTAATTCAAGTGTTATAAAGAATAATACAAATCATTTGTTTTATCTGATTGTTGTTGACTTAAATGTATATTTAAACAATTTAAACATATCTTTATTTATTATTTAACCTTTATTAAACTAGGCAAGTCAGTTAAGAACAAATTCTTATTTACAGTGATGGCCTAACCAGGACAAATCCAGACAATGCTGGGCCAATTGTGCGCCGCCCTATGGGACTCCCAATCACGGCCGGATGTGATACAGCCTGGTTTCAAACCATTCCTCTTGCACTGAGATGCAGTGCCTTAGACCCCTGTGCCACTCAGGAGATCAACGCACAATCTGAAAGCTGTTGAAGATAAAGCTGTGTGTGAGGCATCCGACACTGACTCATCACTCCTTTATTTGTGTTCCCCTATTGGAAAGTGCTGCTTCAGGAGCTTATGCTTATGATTGTCCGTTGTGCAACTCAAGGACATGAATAAACCCTTTAATGTCCTTGAATATACTTTTCTGTGGCAGCCTATATTATTGTCTGTTTGGTTTGGGATTTTGCCTACACTTTGGTCAAGTAAAGCAGAAACATACCAGGCTTCCAATTCAGTTTGTATATCTTGCAATTGTTTCGTTCTCTCTCTCTCTCTCATTACTATACTATGTTTTTATTTAGGCTATTCTCAAATAACATTCTAAGATGGAACTCTGTTAGGCCTATAAATGAATTCAATGGTGACTATTAAACTTATTATGTATTCTTACTACCACATATGCATTGCAAATTTAGGCTACGGCAAATCGGGAATAGGCCGTTAGGCATGGTGCTATGCTGTGTGCTCTCTGCGCTGGGCTGTTGTGCGCTGCCAGACTTCGGCGGTACAGTATATATGCTAAACCATTTGTGACATCACGGTGTTGTCGACAACCATTGACGATGGCTGTTACACATCGTCGATAGATGATGCAATCGTAAAATCGCCCAACCCTAATGAGTACACTCGCAATGGCCGCCAGTCCACCCATTATGCCATCATTGACTTGAATGGGGATACCTGTTCTATTCAATCTATCTCTATGGCAGAACATGTAGTCAGGAGCAGAGGAAGGAGAAAATGTGCGTACGACACCAAGATAAAAAAGGCCATGGTTTTGGACATTTTCCAGACATTACATCTACAGAATAATCCTTTGGAGGAAGGATCGTTGACATATATTTGACATTTGTGTCTAAAAGCATAATTGAGAAATAATTAATCAAAGTATATATATTTTAAGACTCCGTAATGTTTCATCTGTAGCTGCAACAAAGCAAAAATGTGCATTTTGATTTCAATAACATTCTCTTCACATTAATGTATGAATATTGTAATAACAACACTTCTGATTTAGCAAATGTTTCGATATATTGTTGAATATAATATACTCTATGGGCATGTCACAGTTCCAGAATAGGATCTCTGATACTTCTATAGTTATGAGCCAATTCTATGCAATACCAACAGTGAATTTGAAAATGGAGTCAAAATGGTCGCCCCCTGCTGGTGATTTGCAAGATGTGCAACGATACAAATAAAAGTAGGGCTGTGATTGGTTGCATTGCCTACTGGGCCAAGATCTCTGTATAAAATGGGCCAAGACTTTAAAACTAGGGGAAATCCCACTCTGGAACTGGTATATGCCAGTAGAGTATG
This sequence comes from Oncorhynchus masou masou, assembly GCF_036934945.1. NCBI lineage: Eukaryota > Metazoa > Chordata > Actinopteri > Salmoniformes > Salmonidae > Oncorhynchus > Oncorhynchus masou. The sequence goes on along the minus strand of NC_088220.1, from coordinate 15,233,349 downwards.
TTATGTTCAACAATATATTTAAACATTTGCTATTTGTCCTGGTTTTGTATGAAATCATTAATTAGTATTTTCTTAAGGTCCCAACAGTCCTGTACCACTGACTGTATAATGAGCTCTGTTAACTCTATGGGGATTACAATGATGGAACCATGATTTAATGAATTGTTTACCCTATGGAGATGACATTACGATGATACAACCACGTACAGATCAAAAGTCACTAACTGGCAGTTGGAGACGTGGCAGTTTTCCAAATGCAAAAAGAGGGGAGGGAGAATCTGTGAAGAGCAGCAATGGTAGTGCTGAAGACTCCTTTAACCTATTCAGTCACCATATCTCACTCCTCTGCTGCTGTACGATACCACTTATTCTCTCTCTGTCTCCCTGTCTCTCATTCATGTTCTCACACACAGTAGACCTGGTTACTGTTCTTCTCTCCCTCTTCCCCTCTCCTCTCTCCTCTTTCTCCTCTCTCCTCTCTCTCCTCTATCTCACCCTCTCCTCTCACTCCTCTCTCTCCTCTTTCTCCTCTCCTCTCTCTCCTCTATCTCCCCCTCTCTCTCCTCTCTCTCCCCCTCTCTCTCTCCTCTCTCCTCTCTCCTCTCTCCTCTTTCTCTCTCTCTCCTCTTTCTCCTCTCTCCTCTCACTCCTCTCTCTCCCTTTCTCCTCTCTCCCTCTCTCCTCTCTCCTCTCTATCTCCCCCTCTCCTCTCTCTCCTCTCTCTCCCCCTCTCCTCTCTCTCCTCTCTCCTCTATCTCCCCCTCTCCTCTCGCTCCTCTCTCCTCTTTCTCCTCTCTCCTCTTTCTCCTCTCTCCTCTCACTCCTCTCTCTCTTTCTCCCTCTCCTCTCCTATCTCCCCCTCTCCTCTCTCTCCTCTCTCCTCTCTATCTCCCCCTCTCCTCTCTCGCCACTCTCTCCTCTCTCCTCTCTATCTCCCCCTCTCTCTCTCTCTCTCTCTCCTCTATCTCCCCCTCTCCTCTCTCCTCTCTCCTCCCTCCCTCTCCTCCTCTCCTCACTCTCCTCTCTCTCCTCTCTCTCTCTCCCCTCTCCCTCTCTCTCTTCTCTCCCTGTCCTCTCTCCTCTCTCCTCTCTCCTCTATCTCCTTCTCTCTTTCTCTCCCTCTCCTCTGTCCTCTCTCCTCTGTCCTCTCTCCTCTCTCTCCCACTCTCCTATCTCTCCCCTCTCTCCTCTCTCTCCCTCTTTCTCCTGTCTCACCCTCTCCTCTCTCCTCTCTCTCATCTCTCCCTCTCTCTCTCCCTCTCCCCTCTATCCTCTCTCTCCTCTCTCTCCCTCTCTCTCCCTCTCCTCTCTCTCTCAGTGTCTGTCTCTTTTCCCTTTTAGAGTAAGTCTGTAGTTAAAATGGCATCCCAATAGGCTTGTGAGGAGAGTCATTTAATAAAATGTCGTACAAGGGAAAGGGAATTTACTCTGGAAGTAATGAAACTCACTGTTGAATTTTTAATATCAACGAATCAATTTTCCGAGCTTCAATATCTAGGGGTGTTCCTGTATTCTAGCCATTGATCATTGTACAGAGTAGCATTGACTTCAGGTTGAGATAAACATTAGCTATGTGTCTGAATTACAGTTGTCTATCATCCACCTAGCAAGGGGCTATAAACAATGTTTTGCTGTGGATAAATATGAAGAATGTTTGATAAAGGCTTTAATAGAGCAGATTAAAGAAGACTGTCTTGGCAGTTGTCCTTCAAATGTTAATCCCTGTGTGGTATTAGAAGTGAGAGACAACTTGGCTGAGGTTGAGGTTATTGGTTGAGGTGCTTGGCTGAGGTTGAGCTTTAGGTTGATGTGCTTGGCTTTAGGTTGATGTGTGGCTGAGGTTGAGCTTTAGGTTGAGGTGCTTGGCTGAGCTTTAGGTTGAGCTTTAGGTTGATGTGGGCTGAGGTTGAGCTTTAGGTTGATGTGCTTGGTTGAGGTTGAGCTTTAGGTTGAGGTTGATGTGCTTGGCTGAGGTTGGCTGAGGTTGAGGTGCTTGGCTGAGGTTGAGCTTTAGGTTGAGCTTTAGGTTGATGTGCTTGGCTGAGGTTGAGTTAGGTTGAGGTGCTTTGAGGTTGATGTGTGCTTGGCTGTTAAGCTTTAGGTTGAGCTTGGCTGAGGTTAGGTTGAGGTGCTTGGCTGAGGTTGAGCTTTAGGTTGATGTGCTTGGCTGAGGTTGAGCTTTAGGTTGATGTGCTTGGCTGAGGTTAAGGTTGAGGTGCTTGGCGGAGGTTGAGGTTTAGGTTGAGGTGCTTGGCTGAGCTTTAGGTTGAGCTTTAGGTTGAGGTGCTTGGCTGAGGTTTAGGTTGATGTGCTTGGCGGAGGTTAAGGTGGAGGTGCTTGGCTGAGGTTTAGGTTGAGGCTTAGGTTGAGAAATAATACAGTAGGGCTTTCATGCAGGTACAGTACCAGTCAAACCTACTCATTCAAGGGTTTTTCTTTATTTAAAAAAAAAAAATATTTTCTACATTGTATAATAAGGGTTAGGGTTAGGGTTAGACATCAGACCTATGAAATTACACATATGGAATCATGTAGTAACCAAAAAGTGTTAAACAGTCTTCAAGTAGCCACCCATTGCCTTGATGACAGTTTGCACACTAATTGGCATTCTATCAACCAGTTTCACATGGAATGAAGCTGGTTTAGAGAGTGTCCACAAATGCTGAGCACTTGTTGGCTGCTTTTCCTTCACTCTGCGGTCCAACTCATCCCAAACCATCTCAATTGGGTTGTTGTCGGGAGATTGTGGAGGCCAGGTCATGTGATGCAGCACTACATCACTCTCCTTCTTGGTCAAATAGGCCTTACACAGCCTGGAGGTGTGTTGGGTCTTTGTCTTGTTGAAAAACAAATGATAGACCCACTAAGCGGTAACCAGATGGTATGGTGTATCGCTGCGGAATGCTATGGTAACCATGCTGGTTAAGTGTGCCTTGAATTCTAAATAAATCACTGACAATGTCACTAGCAATGCACCCCACACCATCATACCTCATCCTCCTCCATTCTTCAAATCTCAAATTTGGACTCATCAGACCAAAGGACAGATTTCCACCGGACTAATGTCAATTGCTTGTGTTTCTTGGCCCAAGCAAGTCTCTCATTATTATTGGTGTCCTTTAGTAGTGGTTTCTTTGCAGCAATTCAACCATGAAAGCCTGATTCACACAGTCTCCTCTGAACAGTTGATGTTGAGATGTGTCTTTTACTTTAACTCTGTGAAGCATTTATTTGGGCTGCAATTTCTGAGGCTGGTAAATCTAATGAACTTATCCTCTGCAGTAGAGGTAACTCTGGGTCTTCCATTCTTGTGGTTGTCCTCATGAGAGCCAGTTTCATCATAGTGCATGATGTTTTTTTGCGACTGCACTTGAAATGTCTTGACATTTTCCGTCTTGACTGACCTTCATGTGATTTCTCTTTGCTTATTTGAGCTGTTCTTGCCATAATATGGACTTGGTCTTTTACCAAATAAGGATATATTTTGTATACCACCCTTACTTTGTTACAACACAACTGATTGGCACAAACAAACTTGATTGGCTCAAACAAACTATTAACAAAGCACACCTGTTAATTGAAATGCATTCCAGGTGACTACCTCATGAAGCTGGTTGAGAGAATGCCAAGAGTGTGCAAAGCTGTCATCAAGGCAAAGCGTGTGTATTTTGAGGAATCTCAAATATAACATTTAATTTAATTTGTTTTATAGTTTTTTGGTTACTACATGATTCCATATGTGTTATGTCATAGTTTTGATGCCGTCTCTATTATTCTACATTGTAGAAAATATTCAAAATAAGGAAAACACCCGGAATGAGTAGGTGTGTCCAATCTTTTGACTGGTAGTGTTTGTAGTGAAGTAAAAGTTCTTTTCAGAGGGAACGGTAGAACACATGGGAGAATACAGTTGTAGAGAGGGAACTTAGGAATAACGTGATGGAACAATTTTACTCCAAAAGGTTTTATTCGTGCACAATAACTGTGTACGGTATACATGTATTTGTAAATTGGGTGGTTGGAGCCCTGAATGCTGAGGGGCTGACAGCCATGGCATATCAGACCATATACCACGGGTATGACAAAACATTGAATTTCCCTGCTCTAATTATGTTGGTGACCAGTTTATAAAACCAATAAGGCACCTTATGGCCAGTATACCACGGCTAAGGGCTACACACAGGCACTCCGCTTTGTGTGTGTGTGTGTGTGTGTGTGTGTGCGTGCGTGTATGAATGTGTGATTGATAGAGTCTTGGTTAGAGAGAGGAAAAGAAAAAGAGAGAGTGAAGAGACGGAGTGAGAGTGTGTGTGTGTGTGAGAGCGTGAGTGAGAGAGAGAGAGATGAATGTGTGATTGATAGAGTCTTGGTTAGAGAGAGGAAAATAAAAAGAGAGAGAGAGAGGAAGAGATGGAGAGAGAGAGAGAGAGAGAGAGAAGAGAAGAGAGAGAGAGAGAGATTAAAGAGAGAGAGAGAGAATAAAGAGAGGGCGTGAGAGGTAGGGAGAGGGAGGCAAAGAGAGAGGTCAGTTGGTGATTTATGACCAGGATCCTTCATTCCAGAACAGGATGATTAATATCTGCTGGGAACACTTCAGGAGGACGAGTTTAACCTCCCTCTGCCAAAGACAGACAGACACATTACTCTTCTGCTATGTGTGTCTACATGTAGGATCATGTATTTTTTTCTCTCCATCCTGTTTGCGACACACACACACACACACACACACACACACACACACACACACACACACACACACACACACACACACACACACACACACACACACACACACAATGAGAAATGTAGATGATCTGTGCTACTGATTGAACTCAGACAAAACTACAACTTTGCGCAGCATGTGCAGCATCTCCCCTTCACGACCCCATACATGACCCCTCCACGACCCCTCCATGACCCCTCCACGACCCACACATGACCCCTCCACGACCCCACACATGACCCCACACATGACTCAAATTCACAGACAAAATAAATATTTCAGACAAAATAAATATTTATTGAAAGCATTGTTTACCAATGGGGAAGTTGAAGGGTTGAAGCCATGAGTGCAACGTTTCGGTGCCCAACAGGTCAAATGTCCAGGAGGAACGAGAGAACAATGATTTAGAAGAGTAGGAGGTATCTGAAGAAGAAGATGGGGGAAGAATACAACCCAGAGGACGATGCATCATCTTCAGACAATGAAGAAATCCCCTAAGCTGAAAGAGAGACATTTTTGTCAAAGAACAGCAAAATAACATGGTCCTTGTCACCATATGACAACCAGGGCAGGATGGCAGCACAACATGGCATAAGGATGACCCCAGGGCCCATGTCAAGACATGAAGTCAACATGTCATAAGGATAAGGGCCCACAAGATGACCCCAGGGCCCACAAGACATGAAGTCAACATGTCATAAGGATGACCCCAGGGCCCACAAGACATGAAGTCAACATGTCATAAGGATGACCCCAGGGCCCACAAGACATGAAGTCAACATGTCATAAGGATGACCCCAGGGCCCACAAGACATGAAGTCAACATGTCATAAGGATGACCCTAGGGCCCACAAGACATGAAGTCAACATGTCATAAGGATGACCCCAGGGCCCACAAGACAGGCAGTCAACATGTCATAAGGATGACCCCAGGGCCCACAAGACATGAAGTCAACATGTCATAAGGATGGCCCCAGGGCCCACAAGACAGGCAGTTGCTCATGTCCAGGACATCACCTCAACATTCTACATGTTCATCATACCAGCCATCAAAAGAATCACCCTGGAGATCACACATTTGGAGGGTTTCTGTAAATATGGAGACAACTGGAAAAGGATGGATGAGATTGACCTGTGTGCCTACATAGGGCTGCTAATCTTAACGCGTGTGTATAGGTCCTGAGGCGAGGCTACATGTAGTCTCTGGCGTGCAGAGAGTGGAAGGGCGATTTTCCATACCACGATGCCACTGAAAGTCAAGACCTGCAAGACGTGTGAGAGACAAACTGGCGGCCATAAGAGAGGTCTGGGGGAAGTGGGTGGAGCCATAAGAGAGGTCTTGGGGAAGTGGGTGGAGCCATAAGAGAGGTCTGGGAGAAGTGGGTTGAGCATCTGCCATACCTCTACAACCCTGGGCCTGAAGTAACAGTGGATGAGCAACTGGTTCCATTCAGAGGTACATTTATTTCATATCTGTAATGTAAGTGATTTTCATTGTTAATTGTATTATGTATTGCTGTAATAACATTGATTTATGTGATTGTTTTCTTTGACATTGCTACTACTTGCTGATAATAATCTCTCTTGTCAAAAGGATGCTGTCCTTTCCGGCAGTATATGCCCAGCAAGCCAGCAAAGAATGGCATCAAGATTATGTGTGATGCACAATCCAGCTACGTTTGGAAGATGCAAGTCTACACACGGAAGCAGACCAGTGGAGGCCTGGAGAAGAACCAGGGGATGCAGGTTGTGCTTGATGTGACAGATGGACTGACGGGGCACAATGTCATGTGACAATTTCTTCACCTCTTATGAACTCAGCCAGCAGCTCCTGAAGAGAGGACAGTTTCACCATGGTCGGCACAAGCCTGGGTTCACAACAAGAATGAACACGCCTGGGCCCCCTGCACTCCTCACAACAAGAGGTAGAGAGGCCTTCTACAAGCCTGGGCCCCCTGCACTCCTCACAACAAGAGGTAGAGAGGCCTTCTACAAGCCTGGGCCCACTGCACTCCTCACAACAAGAGGTAGAGAGGCCTTCTACAAGCCTGGGCCCCCTGCACTCCTCACAACAAGAGGTAGAGAGGCCTTCTACAAGCCTGGGCCCCCTGCACTCCTCACAACAAGAGGTAGAGAGGCCTTCTACAAGCCTGGGCCCCCTGCACTCCTCACAACAAGAGGTAGAGAGGCCTTCTACAAGCCTGGGCCCCCTGCACTCCTCACAACAAGAGGTAGAGAGGCCTTCTACAAGCCTGGGCCCCCTGCACTCCTCACAACAAGAGGTAGAGAGGCCTTCTACAAGCCTGGGCCCCCTGCACTCCTCACAACAAGAGGTAGAGAGGCCTTCTACAAGAGGCACTCCTCACAACAAGAGGTAGAGAGGCCTTCTACAAGCACTCCTCACAACAAGAGGTAGAGAGGCCTTCTACAAGCCCCCCTGCACTCCTCACAACAAGAGGTATAGAGGCCTTCTACAAGCCTGGGCCCCCTGCACTCCTCACAACAAGAGGTAGAGAGGCCTTCTACAAGCCTGGGCCCCCTGCACTCCTCACAACAAGAGGAACACGAATGTGGTCCTCCTGAGCACACTGCACAAAATGGGTGAGATCAATGATTGTAATGACAGGAAGCCATCCATCATCCTGGACTACAACCACAACCTAGGAGGCGTGGACAACCTGGACAAGGTGATTGGAACTTACAGCTGCAGGAGGATGACTGCCCGCTGGCCCCTGGTCATCTTCCATAACATCATTGATGTGTCCTCATACAATGCCTTCGTGATATGGAACAAGATCAACCCTACCTGGATGCCTGATAAGCAGAACAAGAGGAGGGTGTTCCTGGAGCAGCTGGGAAAGGCTCTTGTAACCCTCACATTGAAAGAAGGGAGCTCCTCCCCCACCCAGCAGCCTCTGCAGCGCTTGTGAAAGCTGTTCAGGGGGCTGAATCTTGTCCTGATCCACCTGAGGCTGCCGCTGGGGCAGGCAAGAGGAGGAGATGCCAATTCTGCCCCCCAAAGAAGGACTGTAAAGCAAATACCATGTGCTGCACCTGTGAGAAATACATCTGCAAAGTCCATGCACACACACCTGCATACTGTCCTACATATGCTATTTAGGGTTGATTGATTTATGTTCTTCATGTTTTTGTTGTGTATCTATTATCTTATTTTGTTCTGATTTATTGTTGTTGTTTATGCACCTTGTGGGTGGGGGCAATTGTTAATAAATGGGAGAAGATTTGTATTTTGTAGTTGAATTCCTCATTGTACAGTATATAAGAATATGTCACTATGTTGCCAAAGACTGTTATTGTTGCCCTTCAATAAAATGCATTCAAAACTACTTTCTGCTACTTTCTTAGACTATACAAGTGCTATCTCTTGCTAAAACATGTATGTTTACACCTATGCAGTACCATTAGCAGTACTAATAATAATAACAAACCTCTGCTTTAGTAAAGAAAACATTGATGACAGGTGTGTTGTACTAAAAATGCATGGTATCCACTGATTAAATGCAGTCTGTCTGCATTGTGAAGAGGCAAAACCCAGATATTCACAGAGTTTGGTGATGAATGACAGGTTGTTTCTTCATGCAAAATAGATTTGGTGTTTAAAATTAAATTTAATCTGCTTTATTTTAGGGGTTTAGTGGCAGGTCAAGGGAGGTCAAGGGTTAAGGATCAGGGTGAATGTCACCTGCTGTATTAATACCCCTATTACCTGGACACACACACACACACACACACACACACACATACACATACACATACACACACACACACACACACACAGGTAACTCTAGCAGACATCACTCAATGTCCCCCTTTTCTCTTTCTTTCTCTCCATCCTTTCATCCGTCTCTCTCTCCCTGCACTTCCTCTCTCCCCCCATCCCATTCTTCTCTATGGTGTCCATTTCAGAGGAACAGAGGAGTGTTAAACAGGAGATTGCTGTCATTAAATTCACATTAAAGCAGCAGCTAAAATATTTATATGGAAAAGCAGAGAGAGAGATAGAGCTGTGATGCAGAGTGCAGAGAAATAAACATTACAGAGGTGAGCAGAGCAGAAGAGGAAATGTAGAACATTACAGAGGAGAGCAGAGCAGAAGAGAGGAAATGTAGAACGTTACAGAGGAGAGCAGAGGAGAAGAAAGGAAATGTAGAACATTACAGAGGAGAGCAGAGGAGAAGAAAGGAAATGTAGAACATTACAGAGGAGAGCAGAGCAGAAGAGAGGAAATATAGAACATTACAGAGGAGACATTACAGAGGAGAGAGAGGAGAAGAAAGGAAATGTAGAACATTGCAGAGCAGAAGAGAGGAAATATAGAACATTACAGAGGAGAGCAGAGGAGAAGAAAGGAAATGTAGAACATTGAGCAGAGCAGAAGAGAGGAAATATAGAACATTACAGAGGAGAGCAGAGGAGAAGAAAGGAAATGTAGAACATTACAGAGGAGAGCAGAGCAGAAGAGAGGAAATGTAGAACATTACAGAGGAGAGCAGAGCAGAAGAGAGGAAATGTAGAACATTACAGAGGAGAGCAGAGGAGAAGAAAGGAAATGTAGAACATTACAGTGAGCAGAGCAGAAGAGAGGAAATATAGAACATTACAGAGGAGAGCAGAGGAGAAGAGGAAATGTAGAACATTACAGAGGAGAGCAGAGGAGAAGAAAGGAAATGTAGAACATTGCAGAGAGCAGAGCAGAAGAGAGGAAATATAGAACATTACAGAGGAGAGCAGAGGAGAAGAGAGGAAATGTAGAACATTACAGAGGAGAGCAGAGGAGAAGAAAGGAAATGTAGAACATTACAGAGAGCAGAGCAGAAGAACATTACAGAGGAGAGAAGAGTAGAAGAAAGGAAATGTAGAACATTACAGAGGAGAGCAGAGCAGAAGAGAGGAAATGTAGAACATTACAGAGGAGAGCAGAAGAGAAGAGAGGAAGCGAGGGAATTATAATGTATTCAAAATGGGCAGCAGAGGAATTGGTGTGTGTGTTTGTGTATGTGTGTGTTTGTGTATGTGTGTGTGTGTGTGTGTGTGTGTGTGTGTGTGTGTGTGTGTGTGTGTGTGTGTGTGTGTGTGTGTGTGTGTGTGTGTGTGTGTGTGTGTGTGTGTGTGCGTGTGCGTGTGTGCACACCATGATGAGTAACCTTGTCTGAGACCTGAAGATGTCTAGGCTTCAGCTCAAGGGGCTATCACCGTCTTCAGACACACCAAAACACAAAAGCTCATCCATCTACAGCTCTGTTGAACATAGTAATCCTAACACCACTTCAGATTAAAACCAAATTCTATTGACAAATGAGAGGATTGGCGATACAGATAAAGAGAGAGAGAGAGATTTGGTATCATAGAAAAACCCTTTCAATCCCAATGCCAGCCCCAGAATAGATGAGATGTCCTGCGTGATTGTAATCTCATCTCCTGCAAACACACACACACACACACATACACACACATACACATACACATACACACACACACACACACTATGATTGTCCATTTATATGTGATGTATACAGAAAGCTGTTGAACAGTAATAATGTGAGTGGTTATGCTTGCAGTAATGTTATGGATGGTTCCTCTGATATGTATAGAACTCTAGAATGATCTGTGGCAGGGGCGCCCAATCAGTTGATCGCGGAGTGCTTGCTAGTTGATCGCGGAGTGCTTGCCAGTCGATCGCTTGCCAGTCGATCTCGGAGTGCTTGCCAGTCGATCTCGGAGTGCTTGCCAGTCGATCTCGGAGTGCTTGCCAGTCGATCTCGGAGTGCTTGCCAGTCGATCTCGGAGTGCTTGCCAGTCGATCTCGGAGTGCTTGCCAGTCCAGTCGATCGATCGGAGTGCTTTCGATCCAGTCGATCTCGGAGTGCTTGCCAGTCGATCTCGGAGTGCTTGCCAGTCGATCCAGTCGATCTCGGAGTGCTTGCCAGTCGATCTCGGAGTGCTTGCCAGTCGATCTCGGAGTGCTTGCCAGTCGATCGCGGAGTGCTTGCCAGTCGATCTCGGAGTGCTTGCCAGTCGATCTCGGAGTGCGGAGTGATCTCGGAGTTGCCAGTCGATCGCGGAGTGCTTGCCAGTCGATCGCGGAGTGCTTGCCAGTCGATCGCGGAGTGCTTGCCAGTCGATCGCGGAGTGCTTGCCAGTCGATCGCGGAGTGCTTGCCAGTCGATCGCGGAGTGCTTGCCAGTCGATCGCGGAGTGCTTGCCAGTCGATCGCGGAGTGCTTGCCAGTGGATCGCGGAGTGCTTGCCAGTTGATCGCGGAGTGCTTGCCAGTTGATCGCGGAGTGCTTGCCAGTCGATCGCGGAGTGCTTGCCAGTCGATCGCGGAGTGCTTGCCAGGAGTGCGGAGTTGCCAGGCGATCGCGGAGTGCTTGCCAGTCGATCGCGGAGTGCTTGCCAGGCGATCGCGGAGTGCTTGCCAGTCGATCGCGGAGTGCTTGCCAGTCGATCGTGAGGTGATTATACATCTACTAACATTCAGCCACACAAATCAATGACTATAATCTCTTTCTGTTTTATCGTTTGACAGTCCTCCATTCACAGCAATGTCTGAAAAGTCAGGTGATGTACAATCGCGGAGGGAAGGCTACAACCATAGTCTCTTATTGTGTGAGTCACGTTCCTGCTAAGCATAACATTTGTTGGGGAGATGATCAAGGAAGCATTTATTGAGACTGCAGACTCGCTGTTTGGGGAATTTAAGAATAGGACTGACATTATGGCTGCCATCAATGACATTCAGTTGTCCAGAAATACGGTGACAAGAAGCTGTGAGGGAATAGCGGAGAACCTTGAGGATCATCTGAAGAAGGATATTTACAACAGCCAGTGTTATTCCCTCCAATTTGACGAGTCCACAGATATTGTGGATGTGGCACAGTTATGCATTTTCATCAGAATGGTATTTGACAACATGAGTACAAAGGAGGAACTACTCACCATTATGCCACTGAAAAGACATACAAGGGGTCAACATATTTTTCAAGCTTTTCTGGAGTTTGTTAACAAATTCCAACTGCCCTTTGGTAAGCGTGTCTCCATGACTACCGATGGGGCACCCGCTATGGTAGGCCGCATTAGTGGGTTCGTTGCATTGTGCAAACGAGATGATACTTTCCCAGACTTTCTTAGTTATCACAGCGTAATTCATCAGCGAGCTTTGTGCGGGAAGATGTTAAACATCAAAGAGGTGATGGATGTTGCGATGAAGACTGTGTGTTCTATTTGAGCAAGAAGCCTACAGCGGAGGTCATTTCACACTCACTTAGAAGAGACTGAAGCAGAGCACACAGGCCTGCTGCTGCACACGGATGTGAGGTGGCTGAGCCAATGTACATTTTTAAGGAGATCCAGTGAGTTGTTGCCTGAAATCAAGGAGTTTCTCAAGGTCTCCAAACATGCAGAATATGCACAGCTAGAGGACACACGGTGGCTCCTGGATTTATCTTTTCTCACTCACCTAACATACATGCTTAATGAATTAATTGTGGGAGCTGCAAGGAGAAGGCAAACGTAATCGTGTGAACTGTGAACACTGTGAACACTTTTAACATTGTGAACACTTTTAACACTGTGATCTGTGAACACTGTGAACTGTGAACACTTTTAACACTGTGAACTGTGAACACTGAACACTTTTAACACTGTGAACTGTGAACACTGAACACTTTTAACACTTTGAACTGTGAACACTGTGAACACTTTTAACACTTTGAACTTTTAACACTGTGAACTGTGAACACTGTGAACATTTTTAACACTGTGAACTGTGAACACTGTGAACACTTTTAACACTGTGAACTGTGAACACTGTGAACACTGTGAACACTTTTAAATGCGAACTAAAACTGCTCACAAGAAAGCTGCAACGTAAGGACCTGCACTTCTTTCAACACATGTATTCAGACCCTGAACGTCAGGGCAAGGATACAGCACAGCTTGACAGTGGACGTTACATGGAGCAAGTCCAGAATATCTCATCTGAGTTGACAGTCGTTTCACTGACTGCATCACTTGAGCCTATTGCCACTTATATGTGTTTTCAGTGGCAGTGACAGAAATGTGGAAGTCATTGCCTCCAAAATGGGATCACTTTTTCAGTTGGACACAACTACAGCAGAAACTGAAATTCTCACCCTCCAAAATGACATTCAGCTGAAATGCAGGGCAACCACTGAGATGAAGGAAGAGTTCAGGGAGCTACTGCTAGAGGGGAAGTATCCCAACATAACAAGATGTGCTCTCAACTTCTCAGCCCTTTGTGGATCAACCTTCCTCTGTGAGTCTGCATTTTCTCACATGAAGATGATAAAGTCCAAGCACAGATCGACTGTGACTGATGACCACCTTGTGTCCTGCATGAGAGCTGCAACAAGCTGCTACAGACCTGACTATGAGAAGCTACTTGCCAATACCCAATACCAAAAGTCACAATAAGGTTGAAAATGAAATTATTTGCACTTATTTGTGTAAAACATGTTATTGGTCCAGGATATATTTTCGTGTCAGATAGGAGCAGCAGGTCCATACTCAGTGGTGTGTTGCGTTCCATACAGTTTGTTGGTTTATAGAACGGTACATCTCATCAGGCTGGCAAATTAAAAAGTTGATCTGATGTCAAAGGTCAGGCACACCTGGTCTAGGAGACTACATGGCCTTGTGTCTCTACTCCAAGGTGATTACATGTCCTGTATAATCAAGCCGTGTCAGATTTGTGTGTGTGTGTGTGTGTCTTAATGTGTGTGTCATAGTTTAAGGTGTGTGTGTAAGTGGTCAGGACAGGAAGCGTGTGTCCTGTATCTCGTCTACTGAATCACTCTCATGTAATGTCCACTCCTGTCCAGCCATACTGAGGGGTCATTATTGTGTGTGTGTGTGTGTGTGTGTGTGTGTGTGTGTGTGTGTGTGTGTGTGTGTGTGTGTACATGCGTTGCGTGTGTGTGTATACGTGCGTTGTGTGTGTGTGTATGCTTTATGTGTGCGTGTGTGTGTGTGTGTTTGTGTGTGTGTGTGTTCATGCTCTACCCTGTTTGACAGATGATGGTGGTGATTTTCAGGTTTCAACAGATTAACGATCGGAGGGTTCACACTATGGCCCTTAAATTACCACACACACACTATATATATTAACCCATTATAATCACACTATATACAAAACCCATTATAATCACACTATATATATTAACCCATTATAATCACACTATATATATTAACCCATTATAATCACACTATATATATTAACCCATTATACTCACACTATATATATTAACCCATTATAATCACACTATATATATTAACCCATTATAATCACACTATATATATTAACCCATTATAATCACACTATATATATTAACCCATTATAATCACACTATATATATTAACCCATTATAATCACACTATATATATTAACCCATTATAATCACACTATATACAAAACCCATTATAATCACTCAATATATAAAACCCATTGTAATCTTACTGTATATAAACCCCTTGTAATCACACTATATACAAAACCCATTGTAATCACACTATATACAAAACCCGTTGTAATCACACTATATATAAACCCATTGTAATCACACTATATACAAAACCAATTGTAATCACACTATATACAAAACCCATTGTAATCACACTATATATTAAACCCATTGTAATCACACTATATACAAAACCCATTGTAATCACACTATATACAAAACCCATTGTAATCACACTATATACAAAACCCATTGTAATCACACTATATACAAAACCCATTGTAATCACACTATATACAAAACCCATTGTAATCACACTATATATTAAACCCATTGTAATCACACTATATACAAAACCCGTTGTAATCACACTATATACAAAACCCGTTGTAATCACACTATATACAAAACCCATTGTAATCACACTATATATTAAACCCATTGTAATCACACTATATACATAACCCAGTGTAATCACACTATACATAAAACCCATTGTAATCACACTATATACAAAACCCATTCAAATCACACTATATACAAAACCCATTGTAATCACACTATATACACAACCCATTGTAATCACACTATATATTAAACCCATTGTAATCACACTATATACAAAACCCATTGTAATCACACTATATATTAAACCCATTGTAATCACACTATATACATAACCCAGTGTAATCACACTATATACAAAACCCATTGTAATCACACTATATATTAAACCCATTGTAATCACACTATATACATAACCCAGTGTAATCACACTATACATAAAACCCATTGTAATCACACTATATACAAAACCCATTCAAATCACACTATATACAAAACCCATTGTAATCAAACTATATATTAAACCCATTGTAATCACACTATATACATAACCCAGTGTAATCACACTATATACAAAACCCATTGTAATCACACTATATATTAAACCCATTGTAATCACACTATATACATAACCCAGTGTAATCACACTATATACAAAACCCATTGTAATCACACTATATACAAAACCCATTGTAATCACACTATATATTAAACCCATTGTAATCACACTATACATAAAACCCATTGTAATCACACTATATACAAAACCCATTGTAATCACACTATATATTAAACCCATTGTAATCACACTATATACATAACCCAGTGTAATCACACTATATACAAAACCCATTGTAATATATATTAAACCCATTGTAATCACACTATATACATAACCCAGTGTAATCACACTATACATAAAACCCATTGTAATCACACTATATACAAACCCATTCAAAATCACACTATATACAAAACCCATTGTAATCACACTATATATTAAACCCATTGTAATCACACTATATACATAACCCAGTGTAATCACACTATATACAAAACCCATTGTAATCACACTATATATTAAACCCATTGTAATCACACTATATACATAACCCAGTGTAATCACACTATATACAAAACCCATTGTAATCACACTATATACAAAACCCATTGTAATCACACTATATATTAAACCCATTGTAATCACACTATACATAAAACCCATTGTAATCACACTATATACAAAACCCAGTGTAATCACACTATATATTAAACCCATTGTAATCACACTATATACATAACCCAGTGTAATCACACTATACAAAACCCATTGTAATCACACTATATATTAAACCCATTGTAATCACACTATATACATAACCCAGTGTAATCACACTATATACAAAACCCATTGTAATCACACTATATATTAAACCCATTGTAATCACACTATATACATAACCCAGTGTAATCACACTATATACAAAACCCATTGTAATCACACTATATACATAACCCAGTGTAATCACACTATATACAAAACCCATTGTAATCACACTATATATTAAACCCATTGTAATCACACTATATACATAACCCAGTGTAATCACACTATATACAAAACCCATTGTAATCACACTATATACATAACCCAGTGTAATCACACTATATACAAAACCCATTGTAATCACACTATATACATAACCCAGTGTAATCACACTATATACATAACCCAGTGTAATCACACTATATACATAACCCAGTGTAATCACACTATATACAAAACCCATTGTAATCACACTATATACATAACCCATTGTAATCACACTATATACAAAACCCATTGTAATCACACTATATACAAAACCCATTGTAATCACACTATATACATAACCCATTGTAATCACACTATATACATAACCCAGTGTAATCACACTATATACATAACCCAGTGTAATCACACTATATACATAACCCAGTGTAATCACACTATATACATAACCCAGTGTAATCACACTATATACATAACCCAGTGTAATCACACTATATACATAACCCAGTGTAATCACACTATATACATAACCCAGTGTAATCACACTATATACATAACCCAGTGTAATCACACTATATATTAAACCCATTGTAATCACACTATATACATAACCCAGTGTAATCACACTATATACATAACCCAGTGTAATCACACTATATACATAACCCAGTGTAATCACACTATATACATAACCCAGTGTAATCACACTATATACACAACCCATTGTAATCACACTATATACATAACCCATTGTAATCACACTATATACAAAACCCATTGTAATCACACTATATACAAAACCCATTGTAATCACACTATATACATAACCCATTGTAATCACACTATATACATAACCCAGTGTAATCACACTATATACATAACCCAGTGTAATCACACTATATACATAACCCAGTGTAATCACACTATATACATAACCCAGTGTAATCACACTATATACATAACCCAGTGTAATCACACTATATACATAACCCATTGTAATCACACTATATACATAACCCAGTGTAATCACACTATATACATAACCCAGTGTAATCACACTATATACATTACCCAGTGTAATCACACTATATACATAACCCAGTGTAATCACACTATATACATTACCCAGTGTAATCACACTATATACATAACCCAGTGTAATCACACTATATACATAACCCAGTGTAATCACACTATATACATAACCCAGTGTAATCACACTATATACATAACCCAGTGTAATCACACTATATATTAAACCCATTGTAATCACACTATATATTAAACCCATTGTAATCACACTATATACATTACCCAGTGTAATCACACTATATACATAACCCAGTGTAATCACACTATATACATTACCCAGTGTAATCACACTATATACATAACCCATTGTAATCACACTATATACATTACCCAGTGTAATCACACTATATACATAACCCAGTGTAATCACACTATATACATAACCCAGTGTAATCACACTATATATTAAACCCATTGTAATCACACTATATACATAACCCAGTGTAATCACACTATATACATAACCCAGTGTAATCACACTATATACATAACCCAGTGTAATCACACTATATACATAACCCAGTGTAATCACACTATATATTAAACCCAGTGTAATCACACTATATACATAACCCAGTGTAATCACACTATATACATAACCCAGTGTAATCACACTATATACATAACCCAGTGTAATCACACTATATACATAACCCAGTGTAATCACACTATATACATAACCCAGTGTAATCACACTATACATAACCCAGTGTAATCACACTATATACATAACCCAGTGTAATCACACTATATACATAACCCAGTGTAATCACACTATATACATAACCCATTGTAATCACACTATATACATTACCCAGTGTAATCACACTATATACATAACCCAGTGTAATCACACTATATACATAACCCAGTGTAATCACACTATATATTAAACCCATTGTAATCACACTATATACATAACCCAGTGTAATCACACTATATACATAACCCAGTGTAATCACACTATATACATAACCCAGTGTAATCACACTATATACATAACCCAGTGTAATCACACTATATATTAAACCCAGTGTAATCACACTATATACATAACCCAGTGTAATCACACTATATACATAACCCAGTGTAATCACACTATATACATAACCCAGTGTAATCACACTATATACATAACCCAGTGTAATCACACTATATACATAACCCAGTGTAATCACACTATATATTAAACCCATTGTAATCACACTATACATAACCCAGTGTAATCACACTATATACATAACCCAGTGTAATCACACTATATACATAACCCAGTGTAATCACACTATATACATAACCCAGTGTAATCACACTATATATTAAACCCAGTGTAATCACACTATATACATAACCCAGTGTAATCACACTATATACATAACCCAGTGTAATCACACTATATACATAACCCAGTGTAATCACACTATATACATAACCCAGTGTAATCACACTATATACATAACCCAGTGTAATCACACTATATACATAACCCAGTGTAATCACACTATATACATAACCCAGTGTAATCACACTATATACATAACCCAGTGTAATCACACTATATACATAACCCAGTGTAATCACACTATATATTAAACCCATTGTAATCACACTATATACATAACCCAGTGTAATCACACTATATACATAACCCAGTGTAATCACACTATATACATAACCCAGTGTAATCACACTATATACATAACCCAGTGTAATCACACTATATATTAAACCCAGTGTAATCACACTATATACATAACCCAGTGTAATCACACTATATACATAACCCAGTGTAATCACACTATATACATAACCCAGTGTAATCACACTATATACATAACCCAGTGTAATCACACTATATACATAACCCAGTGTAATCACACTATATACATAACCCAGTGTAATCACACTATATACATAACCCAGTGTAATCACACTATATACATAACCCAGTGTAATCACACTATATACATAACCCAGTGTAATCACACTATATACATAACCCAGTGTAATCACACTATATACATAACCCAGTGTAATCACACTATATACATAACCCAGTGTAATCACACTATATACATAACCCAGTGTAATCACACTATATACATAACCCAGTGTAATCACACTATATACATAACCCATTGTAATCACACTATATACATAACCCAGTGTAATCACACTATATACATAACCCAGTGTAATCACACTATATACATAACCCAGTGTAATCACACTATATACATAACCCAGTGTAATCACACTATATATTAAACCCAGTGTAATCACACTATATACATAACCCAGTGTAATCACACTATATACATAACCCAGTGTAATCACACTATATACATAACCCAGTGTAATCACACTATATACATAACCCAGTGTAATCACACTATATACATAACCCAGTGTAATCACACTATACATAACCCAGTGTAATCACACTATATATTAAACCCAGTGTAATCACACTATATACATAACCCAGTGTAATCACACTATATACATAACCCAGTGTAATCACACTATATACATAACCCAGTGTAATCACACTATATACATAACCCATTGTAATCACACTATATACATAACCCAGTGTAATCACACTATATACATAACCCAGTGTAATCACACTATATACATAACCCAGTGTAATCACACTATATACATAACCCAGTGTAATCACACTATATATTAAACCCAGTGTAATCACACTATATACATAACCCAGTGTAATCACACTATATACATAACCCAGTGTAATCACACTATATACATAACCCAGTGTAATCACACTATATACATAACCCAGTGTAATCACACTATATACATAACCCAGTGTAATCACACTATACATAACCCAGTGTAATCACACTATATACAAAACCCATTTTGTTCAGACCAGTCTTTTTGCACAAGAATGTTTAAAAAACAAACGTCTGGGTCATGTCTGGGTCACATGTCTCTGACTAACAGGACTTATGTCCGGTCTGTGTCTTCTGATGGAAGAATGAAATTGTATGAATTTCCTTATCAAAATAACGTTTTAATTAAAATATTTGAAGATGTTGGTAACAGTTTTATGAAAGCAATAAGGCAGGTAATTGAGGCAGGAACAACAGCATTTACTTGTGACTGTATTCATTATACATCACTGCCTCATGGAAACCAATCAAATGAACAACAGCATTTACCTGTGACTGTATTCATTATACTTCACTGCCTCATGGAAACCAATCAAATGAACAACAGCATTTACCTGTGACTGTATTCATTATACTTCACTGCCTCATGGAAACCAATCAAATGAACAACAGCATTTACCGGTGACTGTATTCATTATACATCACTGCCTCATGGAAACCAATCAAATGAACAACAGCATTTACCGGTGACTGTATTCATTATACATCACTGCCTCGTGGAAACCAATCAAATGAACAACAGCATTTACCTGTGACTGTATTCATTATACATCACTGCCTCATGGAAACCAATCAAATGAACAACAGCATTTAGCATGGCTGGATTCATTATACATCACTGCCTCATGGAAACCAATCAAATGAACAACAGCATTTACCTGTGACTGTATTCATTATACATCACTGCCTCGTGGAAACCAATCAAATGAACAACAGCATTTAGCATGGCTGGATTCATTATACATCACTGCCTCATGGAAACCAATCAAATGAACAACAGCATTTAGCATGGCTGGATTCATTATACATCACTGCCTCATGGAAACCAATCAAATGAACAACAGCATTTAGCATGGCTGGATTCATTATACATCACTGCCTCATGGAAACCAATCAAATGAACAACAGCATTTAGCATGGCTGGATTCATTATACATCACTGCCTCATGGAAACCAATCAAATGAACAACAGCATTTACCTGTGACTGTATTCATTATACATCACTGCCTCGTGGAAACCAATCAAATGAACAACAGCATTTACTTGTGACTGTATTCATCATACATCACTGCCTCATGGAAACCAATCAAATGAACAACAGCATTTACTTGTGACTGTATTCATCATACATCACTGCCTCATGGAAACCAATCAAATGAACAACAGCATTTAGCATGGCTGGATTACCGAGCGGGCACACAGGGCACATGCCCAGGGGCCCCATTTGGGGTCCCCATTGATTAGTTATATTTTAGCATAAGAACACAAAATGAGCCATGGCAAATGTGTAGAATTACTGAAATGAAGTGTTTGTTGCTAATAGCACACCTGCCTGATAATTTGGTATGGTGCCAGAATACGCTATGGTAAAATATATATATTTTCCTAATTTTACTGGGCTCATGTCTGGGGAGGATTATGTGTAGCTGGTTTATATGTAGCTGGTATCATCATCATTAGATTTTCATTCATTTTGAAGTAGAATGTATTTTTTTAAATGTACCATAAATGATCCTCTCACAGTCTCCCGCGACCTTTGCCACCGCTGCAAAATTCTTATAGGGGAAACACTGCGACCACTATCTAGACCTCTATCCCCTTCTCCCCCTGTTTCTCTCTCTTTCACCATCTTTCTCTCTGTTTGGTTGTCCCCTCTTTCTCTCTCCCCATCATTTAATCCAAACTTGAGAGGCTGTTCAAATCAGGTTGGAAGGCACTATAAGTGATTTTAATGTAATGAATTTGGGAATTTATATTGACCTTATAAAGTGGGATTTAAAATTCAAAATCCGCTCTCTCCCCCTCATCCTTCTCCCTCTCTTTCTCTTTCCCTCTCTTCTCTCCCCCTCTCTCCCTCTCTCTCTCTCTCTCCTTTCCCTTCTCACTGCCCCTCTCTCTCTCTCCCACCTTCGCTCTTCCTCTCTTTCTTTCTCTTTGTCTCACCTCTCCTCCATGTCTCTGTTAAGCCAGTATTAGGAGTGTGTACTGTAGTACTCAGAGTAAATGTGAGTGGACAACCCTGTTCAGGCAGACAGTGTGTATTGATCCTGGTTCACCCCTCCTATACTCCCCTGTCTCCTGTCCTGTCCCAGCTCTCTATTGACCAGGGTTGACTGATCTCCTGATTGTTAGTCAGGCTTAATTCCAGACCCATGTCAGCGTGTCTTTCAAACCTCTCCCTGTGTACTCTATATTCGTGCTGCATTCCAAATAGATTAGACACAGGGCAGTCACACCCTCCCTCCTCTCTCTCCAGCCCGCTATCCCTGTCCTTCTCTCTCTCTACCACTCTCCCTCTCTTTCTTTATCTTTCTCGCTCTATCCCTCTCTCTCTGTCTCTCTCTCTCTGTCTCACTCTTTCTCGCTCTTGCTCTGTCTCTCTCTCTGATCTGCTTTGCACTCAATGAAATCCTGGACAGCCTCAGCGCTTGTGATTGAAGGGTACTTTGTCTGGATTGAGGGATTGTAAAGACACACAAACACTCACACTCTGTGAGGTTATGTTAAGGTCAGTTTAACATAGTCTGTCTGCCCTAAGCCTCACTGAGTCTAAGTCTAAAGCAACAGGATGACAGAGAGACTAGCTGCTAGGAAGAGACTTCTAGCTCCAAGGCCTGTTCAGCACTTCTCTCTCCTGGATTTATGCTCTGCCTCTCGGCCATGGTTACTGTGTGAGTGTGTGTGTGTGTGTGTGTGTGTGTGTGTGTGTGTGTGTGTGTGTGTGTGTGTGTGTGTGTGTGTGTGTGTGTGTGTGTGTGTGTGTGTGTGTGTGTGTGTGTGTGTGTGTGTGTGTGTGTGTGTGTGTGTGTGTGTGTGTGTGTGTGTGTGTGTGTGTGTGTGTGTAGAGAGAGAGAGAGGGAAACTTGTGTCTTCTGTGTCAACATGACCATCAAGGGGAAAACAGCCAGCTAGAAGCAGGCCACTGGGGTTGGGGTTTCAGAGATGATGACAAGTGTGGGTGCGTGTTTCATTCCTGTTGTCTCTCTCTGGGTTCCTCCTTCCAGCTCTTCTGCTTTTAGTGACACGATTCCATATGTGTTCTTTCACAGTTTTGATGGCTTCACTATTATTCTACAATGTAGAAAATAGTCAAATAAAGAAAAACCTTGGAATTAATTTGTATGTCCAACATTTTGACTGGTGCTGTATATAACAATTGTGGCGGCCATAATTTCACCTTGGCGCAGTTCCACAGCTAAATGAATGCAGAAACACTGAAGGAGACTTCATAACCAAGGGGAAAGAAGAGAGAGGGGAAGAGAGTGAATGGGAGAGAGGAAGAGAGTGAATGGGAGAGAGGAAGAGAGGGAGTGGGAGAGAGGAAGAGAGTGAGTGGGAGAGAGGAAGAGAGTGAGTGGGAGAGAGGAAGAGAGTGAGTGGGAGAGAGGAAGAGAGGGAGTGGGAGAAGAGAGGAAGAGAGTGAGTGGGAGAGAGTGGGAAGAGATGGAGTGGGAGAGAGGAAGAGAGGAAGTGGGAGAGAGGAAGAGATGGAGAGAGGATGAGATGGAGTGGGAGAGAGGAAGAGATGGAGTGGGAGGGAAGAGAGGAAGAGATGGAGTGGGAGAGAGGAAGAGAGTGAGTGGGAGAGAGGAAGAGATGGAGTGGGGAGAGAGGAAGAGATGGAGTGGGAGAGAGGAAGGGAGTGAAGAGAGTGAGTGGGAGAGATGAAGAGAGTGGAGTGGGGAGAGAGGAAGAGATGGAGTGGGAGAGAGAAAGAGATGGAGTGGGAGAGATGAAGAGAGTGAGTGGGAGAGATGAAGAGAGTGAGTGGGAGAGAGGAAGAGAGTGAGTGGGAGAGAGGAATATATGGAGTGGGAGAGAGGAAGAGAGTGAGTGGGAGAGAGGAAGAGAGTGAGTGGGAGAGAGGAAGAGAGGGAGTGGGAGAGAGGAAGAGAGTGGGGGAGAGAGGAAGAGATGGAGTGGGGAGAGGAAGAGATGGAGTGGGGAGAGGAAGAGAGTGAGTGGGAGAGTGAGTGGGAGGAAGAGATGGAGTGGGAGAGAGAGGAAAGAGAGTGAGTGGGAGTGGGAGAGAGGAAGAGAGTGAGTGGGGAGAGAGGAAGAGATGGAGTGGGAGAGATGGAGTGGGGAAGAGATGGAGTGGGGGAGAGAGGAGTGGGAGAGAGGAAGAGAGTGAGTGGGAGAGAGGAAGAGATGGAGTGGGAGAGAGGAAGAGATGGAGTGGGAGAGATGAAGAGAGTGAGGAAGAGGAAGTGGGAGAGAGGAAGAGATGGAGTGGGAGAGAGGAAGAGATGGAGTGGAGAGGAAGAGAGGGAGTGGGAGAGAGGAAGAGGAATCTCAGTAAGACCAAAATAATGGTGAAGAGGAATCTCAGTAAGACCAAAATAATGGTGTTCCAAAAAGGGTCCAGTCACCAGGACCACAAATACAAATTCCATCTAGACACTGTTGCCCTAGAGCACACAAAAAAACTATACATACCTTGGCCTAAACATCAGCTCCACAGGTAACTTCCACAAAGCTGTGAATGATCTGAGAGACAAGGCAAGAAGGGCATTCTATGCCATCAAAAGGAACATACATTTCAACATACCAATTAAGATTTGGCCAAAAATACTTGAATCAGTCATAGAGCCCATTGTCCTTGATGGTTGTGGGTTCTGGGGTCCGCTCACCAACCAAGACTTCACAAAATGGGACAAACACCAAATTGAGACTCTGCACGCAGAATTCTGCAAAAATATCCCCTGTGTACAACGTAAAACACCAAATAATGCATGCAGAGCAGAATTAGGCCGATACTCACTAATTATCAAAATCCAGAAAAGAGCCGTTAAATTCTATAACCACCTAAAAGGAAGCGATTCCCAAACCTTGCCATAACAAAGCCATCACCTACAGAGGGCGGCAGTGTAGTCTAGTGGTTAGAGCATTGGACTAGTAACTGAAAGGTTGCAAGTTTAAATCCCCGAGCTGACAAGGTACAAAATCTGTCGTTCTGCCCCTGAACAGGCAGTTAACCCACTGTTCCTAGGCCGTTATTGAAAATAAGAATTTGTTCTTAACTGACTTGCCTAGATAAAATAAAGGTAAAATAAAGGTAAAATAAAGGTAAAAAAATAAAAAATGAACCTGGAGAAGTGTCCCCTAAGCAAGATGATCCTGGGGCTCTGTTTGTAAACACAAACACACCCTACAGAGCCCCAGGACAGCAGCACAATTAGAGCCAACCAAATCATGAGAAAACAAAAAGTTAATTACTTGACACATTGGAAAGAATTAACAACAAAACAGAGCGAACTAGAATGCTATTTGGCCCTACACAGAGAGTACACAGCGGCAGAATACCTGACCACTGTGACTGACCCAAAATTAAAGAAAGCTTTGACTATGTACAGACTCAGTGAGCATAGCCTTGCTATTGAGAAAGGCCGCCATAGGCAGACTTGGTTCTCAAGAGAAGACAGGCTATGTGCTCACTGCCCACAAAATGAGGTGGAAACTGAGCTGCACTTCCTAACCTCCTGCCCAATGTATGACCATATTAGAGAGACATATTTCCCTCAGATTACACAGATCCACAAAGAATTTAAAAACAAGATTTGTGACCTGTTGCCACGAGAAAAGGGCAACCAGTGAAGAACAAACACCATTGTAAATACAACCCATATTTATGCTTATTTATTTTATCTTGTGTCCTTTAACCATTTGTACATTGTTAAAACACTGTATATATATAATATGACATTTGTAATGTCTTTATTGTTTTGAAACGTCTGTATGTGTAATGTTTACTGTTAATATTTATTGTTTATTTCACTTTATATATTCACTTTATATATTATCTACCTCACTTGCTTTGGCAATGTTAACACATGTTTCCCATGCAATAAAGCCCTTGAATTGAATTGAATTGAGAGGAAGAGGGAATGGGACAGAGGAAGAGAGAGTGGGAGACATAGAGAGGGAGTGGGACAGAGGAAGGGAGAGAGTGGGAGACGTAGAGAAGGAGTGGGACAAAGGAAAGAGAGAGTGGGAGACGTAGAGAGGGAGTGGGACAGAGGAAGAGAGAGTGGGAGACGTAGAGAAGGAGTGGGACAGAGGAAGAGAGAGAGTGGGAGACGTAGAGAAGGAGTGGGACAAAGGAAGAGAGAGAGTGGGAGACGTAGAGAAGGAGTGGGACAAAGGAAGAGAGAGTGGGAGACGTAGAGAGGGAGTGGGACAGAGGAAGAGAGAGTGGGAGACGTAGAGAAGGAGTGGGACAAGGAAGAGAGAGAGTGGGAGACGTAGAGAGGGAGTGGGACAGAGGAAGAGAGAGTGGGAGACGTAGAGAGGGGGTGGGACAGAGGGAGTGGGAGGAAGGTTGATGGGGTCAAATACAGGTGGTCTTATCTATCAGGGAGAAGTATTCTCTTTCTAAGATCAGGTTGACTTTTCTCTTTTAGAGAGGTATTGTGTAATATCATCCCTGTTTCACAGTGTATTTCTAGTGTACTACAGAGCTGGAGGCTTCAGCTCATTTAGGAGACTGACAGCATTTGAGGGGAACCAGGGACCTCCAACATCATCATCATATAAATTACAATTTTAATCAGCCTGAAACTCCCTCCCAGCACCAGGCTGACAGACACACCTACACACACACTACACACAAACGCAGTCGCACAGTGAACCTGGCAGAGCGTGACTAGGCCAGAGATAAAGAAAGTGATAGAGTGTGAGTGAGAGAGAAGCAGGATGGGAGAGAGAGAGAGAGAGAGAGAGAGAGAGAGAGAGAGAGAGAGAGAGAGAGAGAGAGAGAGAGAGAGAGAGAGAGAGAGAGAGAGAGAGAGAGAGAGAGGGGAGAGATATGGGGAGAGTGCGTGACAGAAAGAGAGAGATTGGGAAAGTGTTTGAGCTATAGTAGCTGGTAGTCTGGAGCCTTGTGTGGCTTATGCTTTGTCTGAATATGAAATGAAATGAGTGCTGCTCAGACAGATCTTTATTAATCTCATTGGTTCCTTGTTCATTCATACAGTAGGCCTCTATAGAAGACTCGGCTGCACACTAAGACAGGTTTTATCCCAATCAGAATATTATTATTATTATTTATTTGGCATTTTATTGGAATCCCCATTAGCTAACGCCATGGCAACAGCTGGTCTTACTGGGGTCCGACACACAACGAAAAAGACATTACAGAGAAACTACTTTACAATTGACATACATGTAAAAACATTAACATGGACATTACAACCAGGTCGGATAGGGAAGAGGTGTTGTGAAGTGCTAGTTGATTGTTATTTTGAAGCAAACTTTCTTGTTTTCTTAAGTCATTTGAGATGGAAGGGAGTTCCATTCGATCATGGCTCTATATAATACTGTGTGTTGCCTTGAATTCGTTCTGGAATTGGAGACTGTAACGCGACCCCCAGTGTTGTGTCTGGTGGGATATGATGGAGACCCCCAGTGTCGTGTCTGGTGGGATATGATTGTGTCTGGTGGGATATGATGGAGACCCCCAGTGTCGTGT
Source organism: Oncorhynchus masou masou (assembly GCF_036934945.1). Lineage (NCBI taxonomy): Eukaryota > Metazoa > Chordata > Actinopteri > Salmoniformes > Salmonidae > Oncorhynchus > Oncorhynchus masou. Next base: position 15,205,739 of record NC_088220.1, on the reverse strand, counting down.
CTGGTGGGATATGATGGAGACCCCCCCAGTTGTGTCTGGTGGGATATGATGGAGACCCCCAGTGTCGTGTCTGGTGGGATATGATGGAGACCCCCGTGTCTGGTGGGATATGATGGAGTCGTGTCCCCCAGTGTTGTGTCTGGTGGGATATGATGGAGACCCCCAGTGTCGTGTCTGGTGGGATATGATGGAGACCTGGAGACCCCCAGTGTCTGGTGGGTGTCTGGTGGGATATGATGGGATGGACCCCCAGTGTCGTGTCTGGTGGGATATGATGGAGACCCCCCTGGTGACATGTCTGGTGGGATATGATGGAGACCCCCGTGTCTGGTGGGTGATGTGTCTGGTGGGATATGATGGAGACCCCCAGTGTTGTGTCTGGTGGGATATGATAGTGTTGTGTCTGGTGGGATATGATGGAGACCCCCAGTGTTTGTCTGGTGGGATATGATGGAGACCCCCAGTGTTGTGTCTGGTGGGATATGATGGAGACCCCCAGTGTTGTGTCTGGTGGGATATGTTGTGTCTGGTGGGATATGATGGAGACCCCCAGTGTCGTGTCTGGTGGGATATGATGGAGACCCCCAGTGTTGTGTCTGGTGGGATATGATGGAGACCCCCAGTGTTGTGTCTGGTGGGATATGATGGAGACCCCCAGTGTCGTGTCTGGTGGGATATGATGGAGACCCCCAGTGTCGTGTCTGGTGGGATATGATGGAGACCCCCAGTGTCGTGTCTGGTGGGATATGATGGAGACCCCCCCTGGTGACATGTCTGGTGGGATATGATGGAGACCCCCAGTGTTGTGTCTGGTGGGATATGACCCCCATGGAGACCCCCAGTGTTGTGTCTGGTGGGATATGATGGAGACCCCCAGTGTCGTGTCTGGTGGGATATGATGGAGACCCGTGTCTGGTGGTGACATGTGACATGTCTGGTGGGATATGATGGAGACCCCCAGTGTTGTGTCTGGTGGGATATGATGGAGACCCCCAGTGTCGTGTCTGGTGGGATATGATGGAGACCCCCAGTGTCGTGTCTGGTGGGATATGATGGAGACCCCCAGTGTTGTGTCTGGTGGGATATGATGGAGACCCCTGGTGACATGTCTGGTGGGATATGATGGAGACCCCTGGTGACATGTCTGGTGGGATATGATGGAGACCCCCAGTGTCGTGTCCCCCAGTGTTGTGTCTGGTGGGATATGATGGAGACCCCTGGTGACATGTCTGGTGGGATATGATGGAGACCCCTGGTGACATGTCTGGTGGGTGATGGAGACCCCTGGTGACATGTCTGGTGGGATATGATGGAGACCCCAGTGTCGTGTCTGGTGGGATATGATGGAGACCCCTGGTGACATGTCTGGTGGGATATGATGGAGACCCCTGGTGACATGTCTGGTGGGATATGATGGAGACCCCTGGTGACATGTCTGGTGGGGTGTTGTCTGGTGGGTTGTTGTCTGGTGGGGTGTTGTCTGGTGGGTTGTTGTCTGGTGGGGTGTTGTCTGGTGGGATGTTGTCTGGTGAGGTGTTGTCTGGTGGGGTGTTTTCTGGTGGGGTGTTGTCTGGTGGGGTGTTGTCTGGTGGTGTGTTGTCTGGTGGGGTGTTGTCTGGTGGGGTGTTGTCTGGTGGGGTGTGATGAAGATATTATAAGTGTATCTGTTTCTCAACTGGCACACTATTCCCTATCGGGCTCTAGACTAACTTTTTCAGTTGATGATATCAGCAGATGATTTGGTCGCACAAATCTTTCACTGCTGTACTGAGATAATGACCTTTACCTGTGTCCTATAATGTCCCTGCATTCCATACAGAACCAGGCTAATAATGACCTTTACCATGTGTTTAATGTCCCTGCATTGACAGAATCAGGCTAATAATGACCTTTACCTGTGTCCTATAATGTCCCTGCATTCCATACAGAAAGCTACTGGCCTGAATGAAATGACCTTTACTGGTCCTATAATGAAAAGCATTCCATGAAGAAAGGCTAATAATGACCTTTACCTGTGAAAATAATGTCCCTGCATTCCTGAATGACCAAATAATACTGGCCATCTTTGAATGACAAAGAATAGTGGCACTGGGCCAATGAAAAGAATACTGGCCTGAATGAAAAGAATACTGGCCTGAATGAAAAGAATACTGTCCTGAATGAAAAGAATACTGTCCTGAATGAAAAGAATACTGGCCTGAATGAAAAGAATACTGGCCTGAATGAAAAGAATACTGGCCTGAATGAAAAGAATACTGGCCTGAATGAAAAGAATACTGTCCTGAATGAAAAGAATACTGTCCTGAATGAAAAGAATACTGTCCTGAATGAAAAGAATACTGGCCTGAATGAAAATAATACTGGCCTGAATAAAAAGAATACTGGCCTGAATGAAAAGAATACTGTCCTGAATGAAAAGAATACTGTCCTGAATGAAAAGAATACTGGCCTGAATGAAAAGAATACTGGCCTGAATGAAAAGAATACTGTCCTGAATGAAAAGAATACTGGCCTGAATGAAAAGAATACTGGCCTGGGAAAGCAGATGATTCGTGCATCATTTAAATGTTATGTTTAATTTGCGGGCTGAACAAGTAGTCTATAGCCTATAGGGACATACCCTCCATACAAAAATAGTACAATTTGATCTTGGCAGTATCATATTGATATGGATTGTTTTGAGGGAAGATTAAAACCTTTGCTCAGTCTCAAAATGAATGTTATTGTTAGCAATTTACAGCATTCACTCTACAGTTGTAAGGCCCTATAACATGTGTTTTATCTTTAGTTAAATTCAGTTTTCCTGAAAAACAAAACATTTTCTAAATCCATAACAATTCTTAAACCACATCAGGAGACCACTTTTGAGGTCTGAAAACAATCTATATAAAGAAAATGGAGGGTGGAGTTGCCCTTTAATTCAATTGCAGGCCTAGAAAGGGACCGCTGTGTTTGGCTGGTGGTGTTTTTGTACAGTGTAGGTTACATATGGTGGCAGAGTTGACTAAATAAATGCCCTATAATTGATCCAAATCGTCATGATATCATTCTGCCAGGTGGGCCTAGTTTGCAGTCAACATTTACAGTACCAGTCAAAAGTTTGGATGCATCGACTCATTCAAGAGTTGTTCTTTATTTTTACTATTTTCTACATTGTAGAGTAATAGTGAAGACATCAAAACTATGAAATAACACATATGGAATCACAAAGCAACCAAAAAAGTTTTAAACAAATCAAAATATATTTCAGATTCTAGATTGTTGGAAGTAGACATCCTTTGTCTTGATGACAGCTTTGCACACTATTGGCATTCTCTTAATCAGATTCACCTGAAATGCATTTCCAACAGTTTTGAAGGAGTTCCCACATATGCTGAGCACTTGTTAGCTGCGTTTCCTTCACTCTGCGGCTAACGTGTCCCAAACCATCTCAATTGGGTTGAGGTCAGGTGATTGTGGAGGCCAGGTCATCTGATACAGCACTCCATCACTCTCCTTCTTGGTAAAATAGCCCTTACACAGCCTGGAGGTGTGTTGGGTCATTGTCTTGTTGAAAAAATAAATGACAGTCCCACTAAGCGCAAACCAGATGGGATGGTGTATCACTGCAGAATACTGTGGTAGCCATGCTGGTTAAGTGTGCCTTGAATTCATAATAAATTACAGACAGCGTCATCAGCAAAGCACCCCCACACCATCACACCTCCTCCTCCACGCTTCACGGTGGGAACCACACATGCCGAGATCACCTGTTCACCTACTCTGCGTCTCACAAAGACACAGTGGTTGGAAACAACAATCTCAAATTTGGACCCATCAGACCAAAGGACCGATTTACACTGGTCTATTGTCCAACGCTTGTGTTTCTTGGCCAAAGCAAGTCAATTCTTATTATTGGTGTCCTTTTGTAGTGGTTTCTATCCAGTAATTCAACCATGAAGGCCTGATTCACGCAGTCTCCTCTGAACATTTGATGGTAAGATGTGTCTGTTTCTTGAGCTGTGAAGCATTTATTTGGGCTGCAATTTCTGAGGCTGGTAACTCTAATGAATCCTCTGCAGCAGTGGTAACTCTGGGTCTTCCTTTCCTGTGGCGGTCCTCATGAGAGCCAGTTTCATCATAGTGTTTGATGGTTTTTGCAACTGCACCTGAAGAAACGTTCATGAAATGTTCCGGATTGACTGACTTTCAAGTCTTAATGTAATGATGCTTCTCTTTGCTTATTTGAGCTATTCTTGTCAACATATGGACTTGGTCTTTTACCAAATTTTCACGACTTCCACCGAAGTTGGTCCCTCTCCTTGTTCGGCGGCGATCGGCATTCGACGTCACCGGCTTTCTAGCCATTGCCTATCCACTTTTCATTTTCCATTTGTTTTGTCTTTGTTTTCTACACATCTGGTTTCTATTCCCCAATTATATGTTCTTTATTTAACCCTCTGTTTCTTGGTTTTAGTATTTTGTGTTTTAGTTTATTAGTTAGTCACAGGGTGTGACATGTTTTTGTTTGTGCGTGGGATTTGTATTATAATGTTCAGGTGATTCTCGTTGTCTCTGATTGGGAACCGTATTTTAGCCTTGTTGGCTGATTTCGTGGGTGATTGTTTGTCCTGGTTAGTTTCACCAGTCAGGCTGTAATAGGTTTCACGTTCCGTTTGTTGTTTTGTATTCATTAGTTATTCATGTATAGTTCGTTTGTTTGTTTCACTAATAAACATTTACTAGTGACCAGTAATTTCACACACCTTTAGTATTTGTTTTATCCTGGTGCTGTTCGTGGACTAAATTACCTTGTACACTCATCTCTGCTCTCCTGTGCCTGATTCCATGCACCAGTTACCCAGAGCCTGACACAAATAGGGCTATCTTCTGTATATCAACGCTACCTTGTCACAACACAACTGATTGGCTCAAATACACTTAGAAGGAAAGAAATTCCACAAATGTGCCATTTAACAAGGCACATCTGTTAATTGAAATGTATTCCAGGTGACTACCCCATGAAGCTGGTTGAGAGAATGCCAAGATTGTGCAAACCTGTCATCAAGGCAAAGGGTGGCTGTAAGGGTGGCTGTTGTTTTTTCACTGTTGCTCTTTAATTACTTGTTACTTTTATCTCATATTCTTATCTGTATTTTTTGAAACTGCATTGTTGGTTAGTCATAAGTAAGCATTTCACTGTAAGGTCTACACCTGTTGTATTTTTGCGCATGTGACTAATACAATTTGATTTGAATGTTAAGTATAAAATATAATTAGATTTGTTTAACACTTTTTTGGTTGCTACTTAATTCCGTGTGCTATTTCATAGTTTTGATGTCTTCACTATTATTCTACAATGTAGACAATAGTAAAACTAAAGAAAAACCCTGTAATTAATAGCTGTGTCCAAACTTTTGACAGGTGCTGTAATTAGGAAGGTTTAAAGGGTGTATGTTGATGGCAGGGAAGTCAGGCGCAGGAGAATCGAACTTGATATAAACGGAGTTGTTAAATCAGTGCTTCAAAAAACTCAAAAACCAAAATACAAAACAATAAAAAGTGGGTACAAAACCTGTCGCGCACCAACACATAATACACAAACATACAATCAAACAATCTCCGACCAGGACATGAGGGAAACAGAGGGGTAAATACACAACATGTCATTGATGGGATTGGAACCAGGTGTGAAGGAAGATAAGACAAAACCAATGGAAAATGAAAAATGGATCAGTGATGGCTAGAAGGTCGGTGACGTCGACCGCCGAACAAGGAGAGGGACGGACTTCGGCGGAAGTCATGACAGAAGGATTTAGAAACGTTCATTCAGACAGTGCTTGCTGACCGAAATGCGCATCACAAAGATTCAACCAAGATTTCAGACTAAACGTTTTGTATATCTGGTCTGCGTACCCATTATCATAACATTGCTGTTTCAATAAAACTTGTGTTACGGTGTTCTTCGTTTGTCGAAAGAGAGTCGGACCGAAATGCAGCGTGTTGGTTACTCATGTTTTTAATAGACAAATGACGATACATGAAAAAACAAAAAACAACAAACGGAATGTGAAAAACCTATACAGCCTGTCTGGTGAACACTAACACAGAGACAGGAACAATCACCCACGAAATACGAAGTGAAACCCAGGCTACCTAAATACGGTTCCCAATCAGAGACAACGAGAATCACCTGACTCTGATTGAGAACCGCCTCAGGCAGCCAAACCTATGCAACCTTCACCCCTAATCAGCCACAATCCCAATAACTAAAAAACCCCACTAAGAATTACAACAAACAATAAACCCATGTCACACCCTGGCCTGACCAACTAATTAACTAAAACACAAAATACTAAGACCAAGGCGTGACAACTTGATATAAAAAAAAATGAAAACATTGTGAACCAAAAATCTAACGTTACCAGCTACGTTATATCACTGTCACCCTAGCAACCAATTAAAAATGTGTGTCGCACTGTCAAGTCAAAGGGTTGCAATTGCGACTGTTATGGACGCAATCTTGAGCAATGGGTTTATTACTTTTAACCAAGGCCTATAGGGTAACAGAAAAGTACTGCACTATATAGAGGATAGGGTGCCATTTGGGATGAAGTCATAGTTACAATGGGAGGGAATAAGAGCACATTGGCTAAATGAAATGTTCTCCTGTTGAGAGGGATGAGGTCGTGGAGCTAAACCCTCTGTTTCAGATGGGATTGCGGCTCAGAGAAAGAGGGATGAGGAGTTAGAGGAAGAGAAGGATCAGGAAAAAGAGGGAGAGAGCGAATGAGAGAGGGATAGAGAGAGAGAGGGATATATTAATAGAGAAAGAAAGATGGAGACAGAGAGATGAAGAGAGAAAATGAGAGGATGAGTGCAGTCCAATCCCGAGGAGGGAGGATTTAGCTGTGAGGCTGTAATACGGACTCTGAGCTTCTCACTTTGGCTGTTTTAATCTCCAATCAGGCCTGCTGTTGTCTCAGGACAGAAAGGCTGTGGCACAAACAACATACACACACAGGCACTGAGACACAAACTGTCAGGAAGACGCACATACATATGTCCACACACATGTATGTACACAGACACACAAACATATGTCCACACACATGTATGTACACAGACACACAAACATAGTGTCCACACACATGTATGTACACAGACACACAAACATAGTGTCCACACACATGTATGTACACAGACACACAAACATATGTCCACACACATGTATGTACACAGACACACAAACATATGTCCACACACATGTATGTACACAGACACACAAACATAGTGTCCACACACATGTATGTACACAGACACACAAACATAGTGTCCACACACATGTATGTACACAGACACACAAACATATGTCCACACACATGTATGTACACAGACACACAAACATATGTCCACACACATGTATGTACACAGACACACAAACATAGTGTCCACACACATGTATGTACACAGACACACAAACATAGTGTCCACACACATGTATGTACACAGACACACAAACATAGTATCCACACACATGTATGTACACAGACACACAAACATAGTGTCCACACACATGTATGTACACAGACACACAAACATATGTCCACACACATGTATGTACACAGACACAAAAACATATGTCCACACACATGTATGTACACAGACACACAAACATATGTCCACACAGAGAGAGAGGGGACAGGGCAGATAAGGAGAAGAGAGGAAGATGACTTTGAACTCCAAAGGCATCTGGGGGGATTCTGGCAGTCCCCGAATGTGTAAACAATAGATGTGAAACACACAAACTTGCCTCTGGCTGTTGTGAACAGCTTATCCAACAACTCTGTCTTTCTGTGTCTTTGAGGACAGCTTATCCAACAGCTCTGTCTTTCTGTGTCTTTGAGGACAGCTTATCCAACAGCTCCGTCTTTCTGTGTCTTTGAGGACAGCTTATCCAACAGCTCTGTCTTTCTGTGTCTTTGAGGACAGTTTATCCAACAGCTCTGTCTTTCTGTGTATTTGAGGACAGCTTATCCAACAGCTCTGTCTTGCTGTGTCTTTGAGGACAGCTTATCCAACAGCTCTGTCTTTCTGTGTCTTTGGTGTCAGCTTATCCAACAACTCTGTCTTTCTGTGTCTTTGAGGACAGCTTATCCAACAGCTCTGTCTTTCTGTGTCTTTAATGACAGCTTATCCCACAGCTCTGTCTTTCTGTGTCTTTGAGGACAGCTTATCCAGCAGCTCTGTCTGCTTTCTGTGTCTTTGAGGACAGCTTATCCAACAGCTCTGTCTTTCTGTGTCTTTGAGGACAGCTTATCCAACAGCTCTGTCTTTCTGTTTCTTTGAGGACAGCTTATCCAACAGCTCTGTCTGCCTGTGTCTTTGAGGACAGCTTATCCAACAGCTCTGTCTTTCTGTGTCTTTGAGGACAGACAGCTCTGTCTGCCCGTGTCTTTGAGGACAACTTATCCAACAGCTCTGTCTTTCTGTGTCTTTGAGGACAGCTTATCCAACAGCTCTGTCTGCCTGTGTCTTTGAGGACAGCTCATCCAACAGCTCTGTCTTTCTGTGTCTTTGAGGACAGTTTATCCAACAGCTCTGTCTTTCTGTGTCTTTGAGTACAGCTTATCCAACAGCTCGGTCTTTCTGTGTCTTTGAGGACAGCTTATCCAGCAGCTCTGTCTTTCTGTGTCTTTGAGGACAGCTTATCCAGCAGCTCTGTCTTTCTGTGTCTTTGAGGACAGCTTATCCAACAGCTCTGTCTTTCTGTGTCTTTGAGGACAGCTTATCCAACAGCTCTGTCTTATTCTGTCTTCCTGTCTCTTTGAGGACAGATTATCCAACAGCTCTGTCTTTCTGTGTCTTTGAGGAGAGCTTATACAACAGCTCTGTTTTCCTGTGTCTTTGAGGACAGCTTATCCAACAGCTCTGTCTTTCTGTGTCTTTGAGGACAGCTTATCCAACAGCTCTGTCTTTCTGTGTCTTTGAGGACAGCCTATCCAACAGCTCTGTCTTTCTGTATTTCTGTGTCTTTGAGGACAGCTTATCCCACAGCTCTGTCTTTCTGTGTCTTTGAGGACAGCTTATCCAGCAGCTCTGTCTTTCTGTGTCTTTGAGGACAGCTTATCCCACAGCTCTGTCTTTCTTTCTGTGTCTTTGAGGACAGCTTATCCAGCAGCTCTGTCTTTCTGTGTCTTTGAGGACAGCTTATCCCACAGCTCTGTCTTTCTGTGTTTTTGAGGACAGCTTATCCAACAGTTGTCTTTATGTGTTTTTCTTATGCTCTGTCTTCCTGTGTCTTTGAGGACAGTTTGTCAACAGCTCTGTCTTTCTGTGTCTTTGAGGACAGCTTATCCAACAGCTGTCTTTCTGTGTCTTTGAGGACAGCTTATCCAACAGCTCTGTCTTTCTGTGTCTTTCTTATGCTCTGTGTCTTTGAGGACAGCTTATCCAACAGCTCTGCTTATCCAGGACAACTTATCCAACAGCTGAGGACTGTCTTTCTGTGTCTTTGAGGACAGCTTATCCAGCAGCTCTGTCTTTCTGTGTCTTTGAGGACAGCTTATCCAACAGCTCTGTCTTTCTGTGTCTTTGAGGACAGCTTATCCAACAGCTCTGTCTTTCTGTGTCTTTGAGGACCGCTTATCCAACACCTCTGTCTTTGTTTCTTTGAGGACAGCTTATCCAACAGCTCTGTCTTCATGTCTCTTTGAGGACAACTTATCCAACAGCTCTGTCTTCCTGTCTCTTTGAGGACAGATTAACCAACAGCTCTGTCTTCCTGTGTCTTTGAGGAGAGCTTATCCAACAACTCTGTTTTCCTGTGTCTTTGAGGACAGCTTATCCAACAGCTCTGTCTTTCTGTGTCTTTGAGGACAGCTTATCCAACAGCTCTGTCTTTCTGTGTCTTTGACGACAGCCTATCCAACAGCTCTGTCTTTCTGTATTTCTGTGTCTTTGAGGACAGCTTATCCCACAGCTCTGTCTTTCTGTGTCTTTGAGGACAGCTCATCCAACAGCTCTGTCTTCATGTCTCTTTGAGGACAACTTATCCAACAGCTCTGTCTTCCTGTCTCTTTGAGGACAGATTATCCAACAGCTCTGTCTTTCTGTGTCTTTGAGGACAGCTTATCCAACAGCTCTGTCTTTCTGTGTCTTTGAGGACCGCTTATCCAACAGCTCTGTCTTTGTTTCTTTGAGGACAGCTTATCCAACAGCTCTGTCTTCATGTCTCTTTGAGGACAACTTATCCAACAGCTCTGTCTTCCTGTCTCTTTGAGGACAGATTATCCAACAGCTCTGTCTCTGTCTTCCTGTGTCTTTGAGGACAGCTTATCCAACAGCTCTGTTTTCCAGTGTCTTTGAGGACAGCTTATCCAACAGCTCTGTCTTTCTGTGTCTTTGAGGACAGCCTATCCAACAGCTCTGTCTTTCTGTATTTCTGTGTCTTTGAGGACAGCTTATCCCACAGCTCTGTCTTTCTGTTTCTTTGAGGACAGCTTATCCAGCAGCTCTGTCTTTCTGTGTCTTTGAGGACAGCTTATCCAACAGCTCTGTCTTTCTGTGTCTTTGAGGACAGCTTATCCAACAGCTCTGTCTGCCTGTGTCTTTGAGGACAGCTTATCCAACAGCTCTGTCTTTCTGTGTCTTTGAGGACAGCTTATCCAACAGCTCTGTCTGCCTGTGTCTTTGAGGACAGCTTATCCACAGCTCTGCTCTGTCTTTCTGTGTCTTTGAGGACAGCTTATCCAGCTCTGTCTTTCTGTGTCAGCTCTGTCTTTCTGTGTCTTTGAGGACAGCTTATCCAGACAGCTCTGTCTTTCTGTGTCTTTGAGGACAGCTTATCCAACAGCTCTGTCTTTCTGTGTCTTTGAGGGACAGCTTATCCTTAACAGTCTCTGTCTTTCTGTCTTTCTTTGAGGACAGCTTATCCAACAGCTCTGTCTTTCTGTTTCTTTGAGGACAGCTTATCCAACAGCTCTGTCTCTGTCTTCCTGTGTCTTCAGCTCTGTCTCCTGTGTCTTTGCTTATCCAACTTTGTTTGTCCAACAGCTCTGTCTTTCTGTGTCTTTGAGTACAGCTTATCCAACAGCTCGGTCTCTCTCACTCATCAGTTTTAGCTCTGTCTTTCTGTGTGACAGCTGACCTGATGTATCTCTGATGACAGCTTATAGCTCTACCTGTCTCTTTGCTTATGCAGCTCTGTCTTCCTGTCTCTTTGAGGACAGATTATCCTCTGTCCTCTGCAGCTCTGTGTGTGCAGAGGACAGCTTATCCAACAGCTCTGTCTTTCTGTGTCTTTGAGGTGTCCAACAGCTCTGTCAGAGGACAGCCTATCCAACAGCTCTGACCTGGCAGTGGGTTGAGGACAGAGTCTTTCTGGTCAGGACAGACCTGGCAGTGTGGCAGAGGACAGAGACCTGGCAGTGTGGTCTTTAGAGGACAGCTCTGTCCTGGCAGTATGGTCCAACAGAGGACAGAGACCTGGCAGTGTGGCAGAGGACAGCTTATCAACAAGCACGGTTTCTGGCTTTGAGGACAGCTTATGCTCTGGTGTCAGGAGCTTATCCAACAGCTCTGCAGAGACCTGGCAGTGTGGTAGAGGACAGAGACCTGGCAGTGTGGCAGAGGACAGAGAGCTCTGTCTTCCTGGCAGTGTCTTTGAGGACAGCTTATTTCTGGTAGAGGGCAGAGACCTGGCAGTGTGGCTTATCCAGAGGACAGAGACCTGGCAGTGTGGTAGAGGACAGAGACCTGGCAGTGTGGTAGAGGACAGAGACCTGGCAGTGTGCTCTGTCAGAGGACAGAGACCTGGCAGTGTGGTAGAGGACAGAGACCTAGCAGTGAGGGCTTATCCAACAGCTCTGTCTTACTGTGTCTTTGGCTTATCCAACACTCTGTCTGTGTATAGCTCTGCTTTCTGTGTCTTTGAGGTTACACCTGGCTTATACTCCCTGTGTATCCAACAGCTCTGCCTGTGTCTTTGAGGACATTACCTGTGTCTTTACTCCCTGTGTATCCAACAGCTCTGTCTTTCATGTCTTTGAGGACAGCTTTACCTGGTACAACAGCTCCTGTGTCTTTATATAGCCATGTTATTACCTGGTACTCCCTGTCTCTTTATATAGCCATGTTAGCTTTACCTGGTCTTTACTCCCTGTATATAGCTCTGTCCATGTTAGACAGCTTATACCTGGTACAGCGTTATCCAACAGCATGTCTTCCTGTGTCTTTATATAGCTCTGCCATGTTAGCTTATACCTGGTACTCTGTGTCTTTGAGGACAGCTTATAGCTCTGTTTTCTGTACTCTTTATATAGCCTGTACTATCCAACAGCTTTGTCTTTCTGTATAGCCATGTTATAGCCTGTCTTCCTCTTTATATAGCCATGTTATTACCTGGTACTCTGTGTCCATGTCTGTATATAGCCATGTTATTACCTGGTACTCCCTGTATATAGCCATGTTGTGTCTTTACCTGGTACTCTTATCCAACAGCTCCTGTGTCTTTGAGGACAGCTTATCCAACAGCTCTGTCTTTCTGTGTCTTTGAGGACAGCTTATAGCCATGTTAGCTCTGTCTTTCTGTTTCCAGCTCTGTCTTCCTGTATATAGCCACTCCTCTCTCTCTCTCTCTCACTCATCAGTTTTATTACCTGGTACTCTCTGTATATAGCCATGTTATTACCTGGTACTCCGTGCCTGTATATAGCCATGTTATCTATTTAATACCTGGTACTCCCTGTATATAGCCAGTGTGGTAGAGGACAGAGACCTGGCAGTGTGGCAGAGGACAGAGACCTGGCAGTGTATGGCAGTGTAGACCCAGTGTTAGAGGGCAGAGACCTGGCAGTGTACTCGTCCTGTATATAACCATGCTATTACCTGGTACTCCCTGTATATAACCATGTTATTACCTGGTACTCCCTGTATATAGCCATGCTATTACCTGGTACTCCCTGTATATAGCCATGTTATTACCTGGTACTCCCTGTATATAGCCATGTTATTACCTGGTACTCCCTGTATATAGCCATGTTATTACCTGGTACTCCTGTATATAGCCATGTTATTACCTGGTACTCCCTGTATATAGCCATGTTAGTACCTGGTACTCCCTGTATATAGCCATGTTAGTACCTGGTACTCCCTGTATATAGCCATGTTATTACCTGGTACTCCCTGTATATAACCATGCTATTACCTGGTACTCCCTGTATATAGCAATGTTATTACCTGGTACTCCCTTTATATAGCCATGTTATTACCTGGTACTCCCTGTATATAGCCATGTTATTACCTGGTACTCCCTGTATATAGCCATGTTGTTACCTGGTACTCTCTGTATATAGCCATGCTATTACCTGGTACTCCCTGTATATAGCCATGTTGTTACCTGGTACTCTGTATATAACCATGCTATTACCTGGTACTCCCTGTATATAGCCATGATATTGTCTGTTACTCCCTGTATATAGCCATGTTATTACCTGGTACTCCCTGTATATAGCCATGTTATTACCTGGTACTGTCTGTATATAACCATGTTATTACCTGGTACTCCCTGTATATAGCCATGTTGTTACCTGGTACTCTGTATATAACCATGCTATTACCTGGTACTGTCTGTATATAACCATGTTATTACCTGGTACTCCCTGTATATAACCATGCTATTACCTGGTACTCCCTGTATATAGCCATGTTGTTACCTGGTACTCTGTATATAACCATGCTATTACCTGGTACTCCCTGTATATAGCCATGCTATTACCTGGTACTGTCTGTATATAACCATGTTATTACCTGGTACTCCCTGTATATAGCCATGTTGTTACCTGGTACTCTGTATATAACCATGTTGTTACCTGGTACTCCCTGTATATAGCCATGTTGTTACCTGGTATAGCCACATTTTCCAGCATGCAGGTTGCTTTTGTCTTAGCTGTCTTAGCACACACACGTGTGCATGCACGCAGACACAAACACACACACACACACACACACATTGGTACCCACACACTTGTGCATAGACACGCACACACAAATTCATGCATGCCTGCATGCACAAAAACAACAACACACCACACACACACACACACACACACACACACACACACACACTCCTTGCTTTTCCATTACCCTTTGTTTGTACTGCTGGTTGGAATCAGGCGTTTGACAGCTACCTCTCATAATGCGTTTTGACTCCAGATCTCATTAATGTAATGCTGTTATTCATTTAAAGCAGGAAGGCCCAGTCTGATAGAGAATATCTGTTGTTACAGTCGCCACAGGGCAGCTCCAATACAACAACAACTTCATCTAGCAGCAGTACATTGGTTGTCTGTCTGTCTGTCTGTCTGTCTGTCTGTCTGTCTGTCTGTCTGTCTGTCTGTCTGTCTGTCTGTCTGTCTGTAAAGCACACTCAACAAGATGACATCATCATGCACATTACACACGCCGGTCTGGCTGCCTCCCAAAATGTTGAAAAAGTGTACATTTTTGTTTTCTCAAAAGAGTAGAGACATAGATGGATATGTTGGCTGCAGTATGTCTCCATCACTTTGTGGAACTCTGTATCTCTAGTTTGTAATTGACATTTGAGCGGAACGGTTGGGAACAGAACAGAACAGAGCAGTTCTGAGCAGGTTGTTGTCATAGCGATGGAAGAAAAAAAATCCTGCTGTTTCTGTCCTTTTGTTAAAACTGCCATTTTTAGGTCCCGCCTTCATTATGTTCTCACGCAAACTTGAGATGAGGAGAGGGCACTGGCATATCAGAAACCCCCACTGCACCTGCCCAAAAATGTTTACAAAATGTTCTCTCAGCCTAATGGCAAAATGTGTAGAACAGAATGAGATTAGCTCTAAAACACCAAATAGTTTCTCAGTTTCTCACAACAAAAATAGGGTTGGCCCCCAGATAACATATGAAAATGACATAAGCCATAAAAATAAGGTTTAAAATTAAAGGAGGGGGATGTCTGTGAGGGGGCCGTGAAACTGTGCTACACCACTGGGGAGTGAAGGAAGGAGGATGGAGAGAGAGAGTAGTAAATCATTAAGTAAACAACCAATTGTATGGAGAAGAGAGCATACACCCCTCTCTCTCCCCCTCCCTCTCCCCCTCTCTCTCCCCCTCCCTCTCCCCCTCTCTCTCCCCCTCCCCCTCTCTCTCCCCCTCCCTCTCCCTCTCCCCCTCCCCTCCCTCTCCCTCTCCCCCTCTCTCTCCCCCTCCCTCTCCCTCTCCCCCTCCCTCTCCCTCTCCCTCTCCCTCTCCCTCTCCCTCTCTCTCTCCCTCTCATATAGGCAATAAGGAACAGCAAATACTCATCCACTCCTCTGCTTACCATTCCATATCCCCCTCATCACACACACTCCTCCTCCTCTCAACAAACCCCCCTCATTATACAGTACATTCACATAACTACTCTTTCACACCATATCTTCCTCTTCCTCTCACTCTTCCTTCCTCCTTTCACACCATATCTTCCTCTTCCTCTCACTCTTCCTTCCTCCTTTCACACCATATCTTCCTCTTCCTCTCACTCTTCCTTCCTCCTTTCACACCATATCTTCCTCTTCCTCTCCTTTCACACCATATCTTCTTCCTTCCTTCCTCCTTTCACACCATATCTTCCTCTTCCTCTCACTCTTCCTTCCTCCTTTCACACCATATCTTCCTCTTCCTCTCACTCTTCCTTCCTCCTTTCACACCATATCTTCCTCTTCCTCTCACTCTGCCTTCCTCCTTTCTTCTACTTTGTCTTTCATTCTTCTCCCGTTTCTCTTTCCTGCTTTCATCTCTCAACTCACTTGCTCTGTTTTTTTTCTCTGCTTTCTATTTTCCTTTCTTGCTTTTCTTTCTCTGTCATGTTTCTCTATCCACCAATGGTCTTTTCTTTCTCTGTTACGTTCTCTCTTTCTTTATCTCCAAACAGCTGTTCCAGAACATTACCATCCCTCCCTCACACACTCTCTCTATTTACTCTCTCTCCCCCTCCCTCTCTTGTACTGAAAATATTTGTCATTGTTATGTGGTAGCTGTTGTGGAGCAGTGCTGTGGCCCCTGGGCCTGCTATTTGTATTGTGTTACTGTCTCTAGCTAGGAGCCTGCAGACTCAGAGTTCAGCTGACACACTGAGTTAGACTGAAGCACATTGTGTATTAGCTCTCTCCACATTCAAATCATTGTTGTTCATTTAGTTTTCTAGTCCTGGGTAGAGAGAAAAAGACAACATTTGGAGAGTGGGGAGGAGAGGAGTGGGGAGAAGGGGAGGGTGGAGAAAGGGAGGACTGGAGAAGGGGAGGGTGGAGGAAGGGAGGACTGGAGAAGGGGAGGGGGTGGAGGAAGGAATGGAGGACTGGGAGAAGGAGAGGGTGGAGGAAGGGAGGACTGGAGAAGGGGAGGGTGGAGGAAGGGAGGACTGGAGAAGGGGAGGGTGGAGGAAGGGAGGACTGGAGAAGGGGAGGTTGGAGGAAGGGAGGACTGGAGAAGGGGAGGGTGGAGGAAGGGAGGACTGGCTTCTCTGGAATGGCCCGGGTCTGTGTGTGCGTGTGCGTAAATCTGCTTGTGTTTGTGTGCGTTTTTTGTGCATGTGCTCGTGTGTTATGTGATTGTGTGTTTGGAGCATGTGTGTTTTTATGGTCTGCCCAGTGAGTTGTCCAGCTCCCCCATGGCTGTGGGGTGGGGAATGGGATGCCTGTGTCCTGTGCGTATTGCTGTGAAGCAGCACATCATGAGATCATAGGAGACTGGAGAACATTGATGCTCTAAGTGGATAGAAGACTGGAATCATCAACATGCTGCTTTGAACAGAGGCTGATGTCACTAGAACGATAACGAGGCTGTTGTGGTTGTATTCTATATCTGATGGTGAGGAAAGAGATAAGAAGGGGAGGAGAGGAGATCCTTCTTGGGCATATTTTGTCATCAAACTTTGTCGCCAAATTCTGGCATTCTCTGTATTTATGGTGCTTTCAAGACAACTGAGAACTCTTGAAAAAAAAGGTTGAATCATGATGACGTCTTCAGGTCATAGCTTTAGAAAGAGGCCCAAGTTCCCGATTTACAATTCAGAGTTGGAAGAAAGTTCAAAACATATTTTCCCAGTAGTAGATCATTTTTCCTGAGTTCCCAGTTTTCTTGAACTCCCTAAAGTCAGATTTCACAGTTCCGAGTTAAAGGTTGATTTGAGATTGGCACATGGCCAATGTTGAATGTTTATCATTTTAAACTAGGAAACGAGACCCTTAATCTTAGACTTGGGACCACACAGCCACGCCACTGAATAGCAGACAACTGATTGATTTACAATGCCTGCAGTTAGCCACTGAATCCTTCCAAACCACTCATTGCTGAATTTGCGATTTCAAACTTCTTGTGTAATGTTTATGTCCAATGGCCGTTGAGCACTGATACATTTTATCTATAATTTCTCTTCATTATTTCTCTTCATATGACAAGGATTGAAAAGGATTTTCCAGTAGATTGTCGACTTGATTCAGGATGATGACTGCTAGCTAACATTCAGTCCAATAAAATTGGATTTGATTTGATTTGAAGCAACAGTAGATATAACGTGATTTGATCCTTTTAGCAGTGACCAATGAACTTGAGCATTCTTGGATGGGCCCTTCTAATGTAACTCTATGGCAACACCCAAGGGACTAGAATTTTAGAGCTCTACCCTTAGACTTGGCGGTGACATAGTGTCCCCATGAGTGACGGAACACTGAGCCAATTACAGCACAACGCTGCATATTTTCTGCTGGCTTGCCTCACCACCACAGAAAGCATTTATCTAGGCTGAAACACCTGCATTTTGGAGCTTCCTTACTCAAGAAAACAAAAAAGAGACCATGTTTGTATGCTGCTTTATTAACTCAATGATATTTCTATATATTTACATTGTTTCAAACTGATACGTGACACGTATTAATGTCAAAATAACATGCAAAACAAGCAAGTCGCCTCTCTGCCCTACCTGCCCTGAAAGACGAGTCGCCACTGTGTGTAATCGGAAAGTATTCAAATCCTTTCACTTTTTTCCACATTTTCATTTACGTTACGACCTCATACTAAAATGAATTGAATTTTTGGAGCGAGAGGAATGAGAGGGGGAGGGAGGATAGTGTAGGAGTGGAGGAAGAGGGATGAGATGGGGAGGGAGGAGAGTGTAGGAGTGGAGGGAGAGGGATGAGAGGGGGAGGGAGGACAGTGTAGGAGTGGAGGAAGAGGGATGAGAAGGGGAGGGAACAGTGTAGGAAGAGGGATGAGAAGGGGAGGGAGGACAGTGTAGGAGTGGAGTAAGAGGGATGAGAAGGGGAGGGAGGACAGTGTAGGAGTGGAGTAAGAGGGATGAGAAGGGGAGGGGGACAGTGTGAGTAAGATGGATGAGGGGGGGAGGACAATGTAGGAGTGGAGTAAGAGGGATGAGAAGGGAAGGGAGGACAGTGTGTAGGAGGGATGAGAAGGGAAGGGGGACAGTGTAGGAAGAGGGATGAGATGGGGAGGGAGGACAGTGTGGAGGAGGGATGGACAGGAGAGGGATAAGAGGGATGAGGGGGAGGGAGGACAGTGTAGGAGTGGAGGGATAAGAGGGATGAGAAGGATGGAGGGGAGGGAGGACAGTGTAGGAGTGGAGTAAGAGGGATGAGAAGGGGAGGGAGGACAGTGTAGGAGTGGAGTAAGGTGGATGAGAAGGGAAGGGAGGACAGTGTAGGAGTGGAATAAGAGGGATGAGAAGGGGAGGGAGGACAGTGTAGGAGTGGAGTAAGAGGGATGAGAAGGGGAGGAGGACAGTGTAGGAGTGGAGTAAGAGGGATGAGAAGGGGAGGAGGACAGTGTAGGAGTGGAGTAAGAGGGATGAGAAGGGGAGGGAGGACAGTGTAGGAGTGGAGTAAGAGGGATGAGAAGGGGAGGAGGACAGTGTAGGAGTGGAGTAAGAGGGATGAGAAGGGGAGGAGGACAGTGTAGGAGTGGAGGAAGAGGGATGAGAAGGGGAGGAGGACAGTGTTTTATGACATCTCTCTTCATGATAAATAGCACATGTTATTACTACACATCTGATTTGGAGTGGCAGGGGGGCGGCAGGTATTCTACAGCGTTGGCCAGTAACCCAAAGGTTGCTTGATCGAATCCCCGAGCTGACAAGGTAAAAGTCTGTCATTCTGCCCCTAAACAAGGCATTTAACCCACTGTTCCCTGGTAGGCTGTCATTGTAAATAAGAATGAACTGACTTGCCTAGTTAAATAAAGGTAAAAAAATGTATTCAAACATCAACTAATTGTCACGTTGAGATGATTTGAATCAACCACACTGTGCACCCTTTGGAGTCCCCAGGACTGAGTTTGGGAAATGTTGGTTTAGAGGTCACAGTGTCAGAATCCATCTGGGTGTTAGAATACTATAGAATACAGTAAATATAGTTAACGTCGGAAGTTTACATACATGTACACCTTAGCCAAATACATCTAAACTCAGTTTTCAAATCTCCTGACATTTAATCATTGTAAAAATTCCCTGTCTTAGGTCAATTAGGATCACCACTTTGATGCACCTGTTTGACCTCGCCCTCTGGATGAAAGCGGAGTGAACAGGCCGTGGCTCAGGTGCTTGTCATCCTTGATGATCTTTTTGGCCTTCCTGTGGCATCGGGTGCTCTAGGTGTCCTGCAGGGCAGGTAGTTTTCCCCCTGTGATGCATTGTGGTAACCGCACCAACCCCTGGAGAGCCCTCCGGTTGTGGGCGATGCAGTTGCCATACCAGGCGGTGATACAGCCCGACAGGATGTTCTCAATTGTGCATCTGTAAAATTTTGTCAGGGTTTTAGTTGACAAGCCAAATTTCTTCAGAATCCTGAGGTTGAAGAGGCGCTGCTGTGCCTTCTTTACCACTGTCTGTGTGGGTGGACCATTTAAGTTTATCAGTGATGTGTACACTGAGGGAAAACAAAAAACCTTCCACCTTCTCCACTGCTGTCCCATCGATGTGGATGGGGGGATGCTCCCTCTTCTCCCTCAAGGGCACGATCATCTCCTTTGTTTTTTTTTACATTGAGGGAGAGGTTATTTTCCTGGCACCACACTCCCAGAGCCCTCACCTCCTCTCTGTAGACTGTCTTGCTGTTGTTGGTAATCAAGACTACTACTGTTGTGTCGTCTGCAAACTTAACGATTGAGTTGGAGGCTTGCTTGGCCACGCAGTCCTGGGTGAACAGGGAGTACAGGAGGGGGCTGAGTACGCACTCTTGTGGGGCCCCTGTGTTGAGGATCAGCGAAGTGGAGGTGTTGTTTCCTACCTTCATCACCTGGGGGGCGTCAGGAAGTCCAGGACACAATTGCACAGGGCGGGTTTCAGACCCAGGTCCTCGAGCTTAATGATGAGCTTGGAGGGCACTATGGTGTTGAATGCTGAGCTGTAGTCAATGAAAGGCATTCTTACGTAGATATTCCTCTTGTCCAGATGAGTTTCAGGAATTTATAATGGAATTGGTGTCGTGCAAAGCCACACAGTCATGTGTGAACAGGGATTACAGCAGAGGGCTGGGGACATACCCCTGTGGAGCCCCTGTGTAAAGAGTCAGTGTGGAGGAGGTGTTGTAGCCAATACAGCCTGTGGTCTGCCCGTCGGGAAGTCCAGGATCCAGTTGCAAAGGGTGGTGTCCAGAACCAGGATTCTGAGCCAGGTGTTGAGCTTGGAGGGAAAAATAGTGTTGAATGCATTCTCACATACTTTAGGTGTTCCTCTTGTCCAGATGTGTTACGGCTGGGTGAATAGCAATTAAAATGCCATCTTCTGTGTGTGTGTGCACATACATTGTGTGTGTGAGTGCTTGTGTTTGTTTGTGTGAGAGTGACAGTGATGGCTATCGTGTAATGAGTTCATGAAATCAGATGTGAGTGCTATGTAAGTACAGGCCTGACTCTCTGAGGTGACAACACTTATTGATGCAAATCTGACTCTGCAAATGTCAAACTCCCCCACTCCACATTATTTAATTTACAAACCAGGCTACTCTAAGGACTGGTTAAGGAAGGGAGGGATGGAGAGTGGTAGGGAGGGGGGGAGAGAGGGAGGTAGGGGGGAGGGAGAGAGAGAGAGGGAGAGAGAGATAGAGAGAGAGAGGGAGGTAGGGGGTAGGGAGAGAGAGAGAGGGAGGTAGGGGGAGGAGAGAGAGAGAGAGAGAGAGAGAGGGGGAGGGAGGGAGTCGAGCGAGGGAGGGAGAGCGAGAGAGAGTAAATGTGTGAGTTTGTCATCAGCATAGTGAAGCAGTTCCTCTCCTCCGCTCCATTCTCTCTTCCCTGTGGCAGTCTCTCCTCTCCTCTGCTCCATTCTCTCTTCCCTGTGGCAGTCTCTCCTCTCCTCTGCTCCATTCTCTCTTCCCTGTGGCAGTCTCTCCTCTCCTCTGCTCCATTCTCTCTTCCATGTGGCAGTCTCTCCTCTCCTCTGCTCCATTCTCTCTTCCCTGTGGCAGTCTCTCCTCTCCTCCGCTCCATTCTCTCTTCCATGTGGCAGTCTCTGCTCTCCTCTGCTCCATTCTCTCCTTCCTGTGGCAGTCTCTCCTCTCCTCTGCTCCATTCTCTCTTCCCTGTGGCAGTCTCTCCTCTCCTCCGCTCCATTCTCTCTTCCCTGTGGCAGTCTCTCCTCTCCTCTGCTCCATTCTCTCCTTCCTGTGGCAGTCTCTCCTCTCCTCTGCTCCATTCTCTCTTCCCTGTGGCAGTCTCTCCTCTCCTCTGCTCCATTCTCTCTTCCCTGTGGCAGTCTCTCCTCTCCTCTGTTCCATTCTCTCTTCCCTGTGGCAGTCTCTCTCCTCCTCCGCTCCATTCTCTCTTCCATGTGGCAGTCTCTCCTCTCCTCTGCTCCATTCTCTCTTCCCTGTGGCAGTCTCTCCTCTCCTCTGCTCCATTCTCTCTTCCCTGTGGCAGTCTCTCCTCTCCTCCGCTCCATTCTCTCTTCCCTGTGGCAGTCTCTCCTCTCCTCTGTTCCATTCTCTCTTCCCTATGGCAGTCTCTCCTCTCCTCCGCTCCATTCTCTCTTCCCTGTGGCAGTCTCTCCTCTCCTCCGCTCCATTCTCTCTTCCCTGTGGCAGTCTCTCCTCTCCTCCGCTCCATTCTCTCTTCCCTGTGGCAGTCTCTCCTCTCCTCTGCTCCATTCTCTCTTCCCTGTGGCAGTCTCTCCTCTCCTCTGCTCCATTCTCTCTTCCCTGTGGCAGTCTCTCCTCTCCTCTGCTCCATTCTCTCTTCCCTGTGGCAGTCTCTCCTCTCCTCCGCTCCATTCTCTCTTCCCTGTGGCAGTCTCTCCTCTCCTCTGCTCCATTCTCTCTTCCCTGTGGCAGTCTCTCCTCTCCTCCGCTCCATTCTCTCTTCCCTGTGGCAGTCTCTCCTCTCCTCTGCTCCATTCTCTCTTCCCTGTGGCAGTCTTCCCTGTGGCAGTCTCTCCTCTCCTCCGCTCCATTCTCTCTTCCCTGTGGCAGTCTCTCCTCTCCTCCGCTCCATTCTCTCTTCCCTGTGGCAGTCTCTCCTCTCCTCCGCTCCATTCTCTCTTCCCTGTGGCAGTCTCTGCTCTCCTCTGCTCCATTCTCTCTTCCCTGTGGCAGTCTCTCCTCTCCTCCGCTCCATTCTCTCTTCCCTGTGGCAGTCTCTCCTCTCCTCCGCTCCATTCTCTCTTCCCTGTGGCAGTCTCTCCTCTCCTCCGCTCCATTCTCTCTTCCCTGTGGCAGTCTCTCCTCTCCTCCGCTCCATTCTCTCTTCCCTGTGGCAGTCTCTCCTCTCCTCCGCTCCATTCTCTCTTCCCTGTGGCAGTCTCTCCTCTCCTCTGTTCCATTCTCTCTTCCCTGTGGCATCTCTCCTCTCCTCTGCTCTTTCCTCACTTTCCGTCTGATCAATTACAGAGCACGGGGGAGGTTTGGTCTCTTGTGAGGAGGGGTCAGAGAGATGGAGTCCACAGTGGATCCTAAAAGGCAGGGGGGAGTACAGGCTTTCTTCCTTTATTTCCTGTCTTTCTTCTTTACTTGCCTTGTTTCTTAGTAAAAATATGTGTGTATCTCTGATATGACTGTGGAGTACAGTACTAGTGTGTGTATCTCTGATATGACTGTGGAGTACAGTACTGGTGTGTGTATCTCTGATATGACTGTGGAGTACAGTA